>NC_135564.1:11117890-11300390 GCF_964340395.1 Glandiceps talaboti | reverse complement strand
CCACATGGCCCATCACCTCATGGATGCTAGCGCCCGCCAGAGACATGGTGATGGCGCATGCACTCCTTAGACTATGTGGTGTCTCGCCTTCATCCAAGTTCAGAACTTGGAGGTAAGATTTCAATCGTTGATACACCAATTGCGAAGATAGGGGTTTATTCTCCACTTCTCCCGTTGGCGTTGTTGGTCTAAAGAGATATCCTGTAGTTATATCTATGCCTAATTTCAGTGCTAGATCTATATATTGCTCTAACGTATTTACGGGACATAAGCGTATGTCCCCACATCTCTTGATTGCAAACATATTTGACTCTGAACCTCTTAAAGTCTTTCCAAAAGTGTGATTGAAAATCAATCCCGAGTTATCAGGGAACCGGAGAATTTCCTGCGTTTTGATCTGTCCGAGGTCTCCTGCTCTATCACCAGAGAAGAATAACATCTTCAAGAATGCCATGTCTCTTGCATAGACATATATTAGCGTGGCTGATGAGGATGACATGATTTTTTCCAGGATATGATCAAACACTTGTATCAGCTTTTGCAAGAATAGCGGCTTTGCTTGTTTCACTGTAACGTGCGCTTTTGCCTGCTCTTCAGACGTCTTCTTTAGGTATCGATGCACCATTACACCATTGGCTGGGTTTCTTATACTCCTCCCGGTTTCTGCTTGCATAGCTTGAAAGTACGTCGATAATTTCGACACGATATTTTTTGCAGTCCCCGCTCTCAGCCGTTTTGGGCACTCACAGGGCATTTGACCAGTACGCCCTAAGTATATACACTTGCAATGGTGAACCTGAGTTTTAGCATCGCTGTCTTTGAAAACTAGGAATCTCACTATGTCCTCTGGGTTCACTATATTTACTGACTTTGGTGTTGGTAATTTTGCGAGGAACGCCTCGAACTGCCGTATTAAGCTATCCTTTTGTTTTTCATATGCCGATCGGTCACCTAGTAATTCATGGATTCATTGGTCAATATCTCCAACGTTAATCGTTTCATTCTCCGTTACACTTGAAAGAGACGTCATCTTTGATGAGCATACTTCACATAGCTTGAGTTGATTATCATTCCATGTACCACATATCCAGCAAATCTGTCAGCAAGATAGGAAATCATACTCAGTGTCACACGTTTTTGCAATAAGCAGATAATCATTTTATTGTTATATTGAATAACAGAATTACAGATCATTTACATAGTAGCAGTACACATCATTTCATGCGTCCTCTTTTCCTACATCCTATACTAATCACTAAGTCAGTTATCATACACAGCGTAACTATGACTTTCTAACGACCCATTCAAAATTAATGACATACAGGTCGCATGGTAAGGGACAGTCTACGTAACCTTTGCGAGAAGGGGCCTGGATAATACCCATCTCTCCTTTACTGGCCACCTTTATAACATCTCTTGCTACTTGATTGACTAATGGCCAATATGATTGAAGAAAACGACCTCTTGGCACAATTACCGTTGCGTTTTGCCTTTGGTTGATAATGTGTTTTACTGTCGCGGGTACCATAACGAATGGTGGGTACACATATATTCTCTCTGCCTTATCAAAGCTATGTTGAAAGAAATTCACTCCCTCACAGTCTACCTGACCGAACTGAGATATGTATCGTGGCAGCTGCTTATTAGAACAGTTTGCCATTGCATCTACATGATGTGGGCCAAATTTATTGTCAAGCCATTGCCATGCATCACTGGTTAACATTGCATTTGACAGCGAGGTATCCCGTGACGGCGAATCGGCTTCATTCTCACTAGAGGCTACATGTGTCATGGTAAGTCGTACATTATGACTGAAACAGAAATTGAATAGCTTCTTTAATATTTCGTTGAGGTCGCATGCTTTTGATCCGGGGACCCCGCCATTCCATGCTTGAACCACAGGTAGCGCATCAACGAGTGCATCCACTCGCCCATTACTTATGCGCTCCTTAAAAGCGACCAGTGCTCTAAAAATGGCTTCTGCCTCTTTCCTGACTATCGGCATGTCTGTTTTTTCTTCCTCCCACATATCGCTTACAACTATTTGTTTGTTATCAACCTGAGCTACAGCACCCCATTTATATTGGCTTGAATCTGTATATACCCGAAGACCCCGATGGCCCTCTACCGGCCAAGTAAATGTCCCTGCTGTTTTTAATATCACTTTCCATTGTTCGATTTCTTGTCGCAAATGACCTCTAATCGGTATTAACGATCTGCCATATTTTTGGGATTTCCCACAAGCGATAGCCATCTGTCTTATGTACAATCTAGCACATGGTAACGCTAAGATAAAGGAAATGCATTTTCCCATTAGTTTTTGCACCACTGATAACAGGACTGCCCTTACTGTTAATATACCGTCTATCAAGTCCAGAAATTTTCTCTTCTTTTCTTCTGGAATGGCAAATGATTGTGTTTTTGAGTCTACAGAGAGCCCAAGCATGACTAAGGATTGCACTGGTCGAAGAACACTTTTTTCCAGGGCGATAAAATATCCTGCCTGTATTGCTATCTTACATAGTATGTAAGCCGCCGCTTGGGCCCGCTGACAACTATCCCATTCAGTTTCTTTTCCCGGTTTTAATCCCCCTCCGTGTCTATCATCAATGTACTGTATGCATGGTACACCTAATGATCTTGCATAACTTGTTACACAGTACCCTAAAGTATGGTAGATGTATGCCGATAGCTTCCAACCGAACGGCAAAGTATTATTAACATACCACACCCCTGCCCACTGGAAACCAACGTATGTTCTATCTTTTGGCTCTATCAAAACATGGTCATAGCCACTCTTGTCGTCACATTTGAAGTGGTAATCACTTTTATCTAGGTATCTGGAAACTTCAATTAACTTATCCAACTTAAATGGACAACTAGTCGTCCATAGGTTTACATATCTCATATCGATACACATTCTTGGTTTTGTCGGTTCTACTGTGATTGGCATGACTATGTGAGGGGAAGGATCTCGCCCAACTATTCCCCACACTGATACAGCCCCCGACTCTATTCTGTCAGCTATTGTCCGAGCAATGAACTGACCATATTTTTGACATCCAGGGTTGTTTGTGAATACTTTTTGAAGTGGAGTATCATGATTATACCTTTCACCTTTGAAATCTCCTTTGAAATTGGTGAAGTACTTGGAGATGCTAATTTTGTTTTTAATCCAGTCCATTATTTCCTGTCTATCTACTATAGGCTTTGTCAATTCATCCCAAAAGGCCACGTGTTTGTGTACTTCCCCAGCAATGAAGTCGTTGGGGTTCCTGTACAAAAGGTCATCGGCTGTTGCTAACATCTCCCCTCTAGAGACTTTTTCCACATCAGGTGTGACAACCATACCATCCTGTCGATGGGCGCCCCCTAGCGTCATCCACCCGTAAGTCTTTCATACAACTGTATTCCAATTTGCCCGAAAGTCCATTTCCCATGTGGGTGGTTCAAACTGAAATGGGAGAGGGTACAGAATTTAATTTAATTAATCCTTCATGTTCCCATATAGGGGACGCCCCAAGACAGGATCCTGCAAATGGCAGGTTGCAAAGCAAAGGGCCTATTTTAGGCCCCATCCGTCAAGGGGAAAAGGAGTTCATAAATAAAGTACCCACTCGCATTCACCAATTTAACTTTTTATTTTAATTCCCACTGGACACCGATTCAAATACATTCCAACAAGATATTCATTGATTTTTCTTCAATGGCTCAGTTTTGATTATCTTTATTTCTACAGTCTCTAGCAAAGTGTCCTGGTTTTCCGCATTGAAAACACGTCAGATTTTTTTTCGAACGACGGACTCTACCAGCATTTCCATATGTATAGGGAGTGTGTCTAATTGCTCCACTCGAACTATTCTTTAGAAATTTGGAGACCTTCGAAGCTATCTCCTCCTCCTCCTTGTTGCCCAACAGCAATACAATAAGTCGACCGGCGTCGTCACCAAAATCGTTGGCTTCGAACTGACACAGCACCGCTCGAAATCTCTGTAGCTTTGCGTGTGCCACCATAGTGGCACGGTCCACGAGAGTTCTCAGGCCATTAAGCAGTTGTTGTCTTGACATTAAGGCAGGGCTGTGAGCCATTTCCATAAGCTTTTGCAGGGCGTCATCTACGCCAGCTGCCCCAGCTGTCTCTTGTATCTTTTCAACTTTTTTCAAAAGCTGTTCCAACTTTTCCGTAACCTGAAACGAAATCAGGGATTCAGTGAGACGTTACATATGTTACAAAATGTCCCTCTGACATTTATACATACATACATACATACATACATACATACATACATACATACATACATACATTCATTACTACTTGGGTACCCTTCCCGGCACTATATTCAACATCACCAACAGGGTGCCCTAGTCATTGGCACTCCCTACATCCCTGACACATTGGGTGCTCCGCCTTGGCACTCCACCTCGACGCCACCAACAAGTGTGCCCTAACTGGCACTCCCATTTACAATCTTCCGACACATTGGGTGCTCCGCATTGGCACTCCAACTCGACGCCACCAACGGGGTGCCCTCGCTAGCACTCCCCATATCATTTACAATCTTCCGACACATTGATGGCCCAGACACATTCTCGAACAAGGTAAACTGCTAACACAAGCTAGGGGTAACCTTCACTGAACACTGGGGAACTAGTAAAACGTATTTACCTGTTTTTGTGCGTGTCGTGGTCCGTGGCCATCCCCTGCCGCAGCGGGTGGGGTAACACCATTATCACACACCTGTGGAGAAGAAGCGGATGCTTGTGCACTAGAAGTGGAACGCTGTGCACTAGTACTGGGTTGAGTGGCTGCGACGTGTCCCTGCACAAACGTCGCCGTCGTAGCCGTGAGTCTTTCTCCGGTCGGAGCTGGGGCACAGGTGTTGGTACGACTATTCTCCATAATGCTGTCTTCAGTGTCGTGAACAAGGGATGACACCGACCTCTTCCCTTCACCTGGTTATATACCTATCCTCATTAATATTCATGAGATCATTTGCATATTGCATAGTAATTTCACTCCGTGATAAGGCTTTTAATATAGTCCCTTTTAGATCATACTCTATACTCTCATTTGCATAAGGTAGACTATTTCATGAACTGGACAAAGTTACATGCACATTTCATGAATTGGGCAATTTCACAGATTGGGTGTAACACACGTGTTTATATATATATATATATATATATATATATATATATATATATATATATATATATATATATATATATGGATTTCAGAAAATTTATGCTGATAACTTATACATCTCAGACTTCATAGTTTTATGCAAGAAAGTACAGAGGTTAGGACTGTCGAAAATAGGTCAATTTAGCAGTTATCCCCACACCGCACCGCCCTGCCTTGAAAATCAAGTGGTCTAGAAAATGGAATGACACATTGTAGGAGTGGACATATATATTTAATACATATTTTTTCTAGAAATGTAATTATTTTTTACCTTTGATTTTTTAAGACCGGTCACGGCAGCAACATGCAACTTGTTCAACTATGCTTAATTGGGACTTCCTCAAATGGACATGGTTTGCAACCTATAATTATTTTTCTTCATTTTTAATTTTAAAAAAATGACGTCATTGTATTCTTATATATTGGAAAGGTATCAGTTTATACACTACAGTAGCAATTTTGTCAGTGGCTGCTGGATTTTAGGCAAGTGATAAATGAAATGAATGATAAAATATAACTAATATTTTATTTAGGAAGAAAAAAATGACGAAAAATATTCGAGAGTTGCAGGCCATGTCCCTTTAACTGAAACCGACATGTGAGTTGTGGAACTGTCATACGAGTTATGGAGGGCAAACAAATACGTCAATAACTCTCATCCCAACATGGTGGTTCAATAGCCACTTCCCCCCCCCCCACATACACACACACACAAAATACACCTACTCCGATGCATGGCAAATAAGCTGTAACTTTTTAATATTTCATTTCCAAGTAAACATTTTAGAAGCCAGTGGAATATGTTTTCAGACAACATATAATTTGTGTTTGGAAATATGTGTTTAGACTTTACAAAGGTGGTTGATCTGTGTTTGTTACTAATGTCAGGAGGGCGGGAAAAGGTGTTCAAATTTCTCCACTTTGTTATTTTCAAGAGTTTATATGGCACAATATGTTATCGGACATAGCTTCGAATATGCCAGAGGTCAAGATAATACCAGGCTCTATCTGCTAAACAGTCTCATAAATACCTTAAAGAGTTATTGCAAACATGAAATACTGGAAAACTTTCAAGGTATAAGTCAGTGAGCAATCCAACTTCTTCATAATGTTCTTCCTCCGTTCACCAGTTCCTTGTCTGGCGTCTGTCTGTCTGATGCTGTCCACCTCCACTTGACCTACCTCCCTAAGCCCACATACGCCACTCTATCTAAAATCGCCAAAAACTAGTGGATATCACCCTCAAAATCACCAGGAACTAACATTTCGTCATCCAATTAGAGTTAAGAGCATAACAGATTGATTAACAAGATCATAAAAGTTATGAATACAGCTTTCTCAAAAGGGACTATTTTCTTATTGCTCATAAAAGAAAAGAGTGAAGTGTTAACGGTTCCGGTATAAGTCACACCAAATATGATGTCCACCGTGATTTTGCTCGGTTGAGTATGAAAGATATGTTTTGACTTGCTGCGGTAGTTAACTACAAACTGAATTTGTTAATCGTCATCGTGAAATCGCCTTTTGTGTTTGTAGTAAATAGTGACTAAAAATTTGTTTTATTGTTATATTTAGAAGTGCACTCATTTGCATTTTAGCTAGTTGAAGAGTCCACTTGAATGAGAAAATTTTTAAAAAATGATCAGAAATAACAGTAACCAATCCCTTGTTTATAATTTAATAATTGCAAAATACTACACAAAAGAATGAGCAGTTGTTACTATACGTAGTGGAAGTCATTTGCAAACGATCGGGATGAACTCCAGACTGACAGATCAGCCGTTGTGCAAAATCCCGTTGGAAAATCATATTTGGTGTGACTTATACTCAAATCGAGCAAGAGTTGACTTAAAAATGGGACAAACATGGCGCAAATGTATACGTAAATATCGAAAAACTGTTTTCTGACACAACTCTGAGTGTCCACTTCAACAATATATTCTGTACCCATTCATGACTACCTATCCGGACCTTATTGTTAAAATCATATTACTCTCATATGGTGACATCTGTTCACAAGATATGAACAGATTGTGTTGTAGTATGTGAAAAGTGTATTGAAATATTGGAAATATTAATACAAACAAATATAGACAGAACCAGAATAATCGGATAACCATGTATTACTTTTTGACAGAATAATATGAAATTCTACTACACTTCTCGCTCCATGCACAATGTACTTGCCACCTTCACCAATGCCAGACTCGATTCCTTCAAATGTGAATGTGACGACCTACACTAGATATCCTGGAAGAATATAACTATCTCAGGCCATGAACCTGTCTAGACATTATCCTTCGTTACTAAAGTTATTAAACAATGAATGAAAGCTAAAACTGAATACTAATAAGTACCCATGTATTCATTCAAAAATTTAACCACTTTTCTGTTCGTTTAACAAACATCCTCATAAATATGATTCTTACCACTAAAGACAATCTTCTTGAGACTCGTTAAAATATCGAAACCAGATATGAACTGAACGTGATCATTCTCAAGAAGGACGACTGAATTAACATAATTATTCAATCATATTACTTATTTCAATATACTACTTACACACAAAACATTAAAAATTTATCATACAATGTTTCTCCCATGTACAACACATATCTGTGAATTTAAACAAATTGTACTACAGTAATTATGAATAATGGATAAAGATACATTGTGGAAATTTAAATGACCTTATTAATATGCAAGTTCTTCATGAACAAAATATGTACCTGATAAACGAGTATTTTAGCTAGCGGCTTCATTAATGAGCTAGTTGTACAAATTAAACCACACAGATTTAAAGGATAAAATAAACCTTTGTCAGCAATTATGCCCGTCATTCAATCAAGTCTTTGATATAATATGGAAAAATCAAAATATTTTTGGAATCGGATATACACACTAAGATACTACAGTTCCTAGACATAGCTACAGGGAGTATTTATACAGCATGTCACACAAGTTGATAATATACTTTTAGTTCAGTCAAACCAGTTCTAGCCATACCCTAAAAGTATCTGTACACCACATTTAATGAAATCAATCAAGCTATTGGAAAACATACATACATACATACATACATACATACATACATACATACATACATACTTTCGTAAATACGTACGTACATACACAGGCAGACAGACAGACAGACAGACAGACAGACAGACAGACAGACAGACAGACAGACAGCTTAAAAATGCCATTTTAAAATGTTTCCATATTTCCGTAAATGGTTGGAGCTATCTAATTCTCTCTCTATCTGTAATGTTGGACGGCATTCCTGGTAGATCCCGAATGTCATACGTAATTTTCCTTTCCAGCCTTCGTCCATCTTCAACAAAGTCTGACCAATTTGATATATGAGCTCTTATGAACACCACAGCACCTGTCAATCATTAATAAGACAGAATAATATATAGAAACTATAATATAGTTTTGTGGAGGGAGGGTCTTGTGAGTTTTTTAATTGGAGGTTGTCGGTGGTGGTGGTTTTATTAAATTGCGGTGTCATTTTCATTTATGTGAATACAAAATGTACCCATTACAATAACGTTTGAACCGGTTTTTTCTCATTTTTTTTCAAACCTGAAATTTCATCTTTACAACAACTAAACTATGAGGTATTTACTAAATAATGTTCTGAGATTGTAGTGATGATGATACTTACGGTAAGATATCTCTTGTTCAACAAGTGATAACAAATAGTGGTCGGAGAAAAATTCCCTCTTCACATTCTTTTCAAACTTAATATCTCCGGATACAAAGATATGATCACGTGGTATGTACTTTGAGATGTAGTCAACAATGTCCTATATCATAGAAAAATAGATAAATGACTGTAAACCAAACATTTATGTTTTTGTTGATGCCACTAATTCCTTGTACCGTTATTTACTCTATCTTGTATGGTCTATTGAACCAAAAGCAACGACAACGACAACGACAACGACAAACAGATTAAATAAAAAAAAAGACTGAAATAAAATAAGACTTAGAGTTGCAATATGAATGGTTGTAATATAAACGAGGATACATGAGAAAAACATGATGGGTAAAAACGAGATAGCTAACAACACTCAATATGCAAACGTCATCCGGACATGAGCATTAGATGACCTTTGAACTTGGAGATGTTGCTTAAACAATCAAATTTACATTTACACATACCAGTGACCACAGTGGACATGCAATATATACACATTTCAGTTTGAATTGCTTCATGATTTCAAGAATGCCTTCCCCTGTCTTGTCAGCTAATTCAGCGAGCTCGTGTATAATAGATGGACACACGTGATCTTTATCTGTACCAAGTGCACACTTCCTCTGAAACAAAAACAAATATTAAAAATATTAATTATCAGGTCATGGATTTGTTAATTTGCAATGACGAATTGCGAGCAGCTTATTCCACATTTAAAGTCACACGTGTTACTTATCTGTCATGTAATAGACGCAGGAGAGAGCTTTAGAGATGTGAAACAGTAAGTATTAATGGGAATATTTCCACCAGTCAAACACATGTGAATGAAAACTAAAATTCGGAATATTTCCACCAGTCAAACACATGTGAATGAAAACTAAAATTCACGAACTTTAGCTTAGTATTAAGCAAACATCTCTCAGTGAATGTTATCATGGGGACGATAAATGTTTGGTGGTGTGTAAATTCTAACTATCAAACAGTCCAAGGATTAAACTGTAACTCTGCTCCCGCCTCGTTAAATTTTATCCATTATCTGTTTCATCATGGAAGCATGAGGATCAATAGTTTATCAAAAGGAAAATAAACAAGTTAATGGTAATCGATGTATATAATTACCATCGTCTCCTGTAAACCGAAATTGTCACTTGCAATTTCAGGATACACTTTATATATTTTCAACTAGCAATTATATTACAATCGGTTATAGACAGGGCAAGAGCTATTGTGGTTGTGTTGGGGGTTTGTGAGTACACAATACATCAAAATGAACTGTTACACAGAATATAAAGTACTTGAGATTACCACTGGTCACTTGGCCTTGTTCATAAAATAGACCTAATGATAATATTGTGCCTCCTATTGGTGTGTTAACGATAAAGAAATTAATTACCTCAGTTGATCTGTTTCTCCAGTGAAGGGCTAAATAAGGTTCCCCATCACATATTATATCGGAGAGAGAATCAACTACTTCCCTTACAGCTGGTGCCCGGATGAGATATCTATGAATATCTTTATTAAGTTCCTGGTGGAAAGTTTTATTCATGCTGATGCCCACTAGCCCAACTTTAAAATGTGCAAGACACTGGTCGTCAATCGTCTGAGACTCAAAGTCCTCAATTTTCATCGTATCCAAATGTATGACTTTGTCAACGCTTGGAAGTTCTATACCAAACATACCACCGAATGTAGTTTCTCTCGTAGCCTCGTATCTATCTGTTTCACTCCAAGTGATAACTTTAGTGTTCCTCGCATTACAAACTTTATTAAAATCCTCAATCGTTACAAGTGGTAACAGTTGAGAAAGGCGGCCAACATCAAAAGTCAAGTTGAAGTTTCTGATGTGTTCTAAGGTATGGCCGTATTCATGTCCACCGTGCAGAAAGAAAGGCGTCATCACCAAAGTTCGACGAGTTAGCAATGCCAAAGTAACACTTCCTATGAATTGATAATATTGGGCATTCGCACCACCACCCTCTAACGCTTTAATTGGTAGCAGATAACGTTCACCAGCATGATGCGACTTAGAAGTATAGTCTTTGGACTTCTCCAAATCAAATGACGTCACTTCATCTTTCATTTGTTCAGTGACTTCAAGATTGGTTTCGTTCAATTTCTGAAGAGGCTGTGCTGGCTTAACATAAACTTGATGGGTGTCTACATTCCTTTGTTCATAGTCTGGTATATCGTCACCGATATGGTCCTTCTTTGTGTATAAAACCTGATTAAAAATACAACAAAGTCGAAATGTAGTTATCAGAATTCAGTAAAACATCTGTATAAATCTACATTTTGGAGCCTCTATCTTTGAATATAATGTTATGGATCTTCTCCGGGGACCCTTTAAAACTACAAAAGGTAGTGTCAACATTATCTCAAGAAGTGCTCTATCATTTCATGATCACTGTATGTATGTATGTATGTATGTATGTATGTATGTATGTATGTATGTATGTATGTATGTATGTTTGTATGCAAGTATGCAGGTATGTATGTATGTATGTATGTATGTATGTATGTATGCAGGTATGTATGTATGTATGTATGTATGTATGTATGTAAATCTGTTCCCTTACATGATGCAAAAATGTATTGTCAACATTCTCCCGGGAAAACTACAAATTTTAACCCACCTACTTTGCAAAAGATTGGGGTTACAAATTGAAAATAAATATTACCTTACAAACTACAGAGAAAACCCTCCTGACTCAGCTGTAGTTGCCCGATTGCCAAATAGCATGAAACTCCAAATCGCAAATAGTTATTTTTTGTTACCATGCTCTAGATCTATACAACTATGCTTCATATTGACATTGTACTCCCCAGTGATATGCGTTAATCTCAGTTACACACACACATACACACACACACACACACACACACACACACAAATATATATATATATATATATATATATATATATATATATATATATATATATATATATATATATTCTGATAGTATTATTAATATATATATTCTAATAATTAGTAATATTAGTGCCGATGCTACAAATATAATATAGTACTTACTATATTAGTATAAAAACACATTATTCAGATTTTGCTGGTAGTTTTAACTAGTCAGCGAGGGCATATTGAAATATATTTCATGACTAAAACAGTCAACAAAGCTTTTGATTTCTATGAAAATTATCAAAAATTATCAAAATATTTCGGAATGCAGTAAGATTTAATCAGGCTTGAATCAAAGAGAAACACTTATCTTAACCAGCCTGAGTCAGTAGTTCACCAATATTTTCATAGTCACACGTTATAATTTCATTTTGTGCTCACTCTGGGCTGTGCTGGGCACAGATTTACAGAGTACTTTAATTTTGTCCCTCAAAGAGAAAATAGGAATAGAATATTGACCAAGTACTCACCTTAGGTCTGTGTGCCTTGATTTTAGTAGTCAATGTCGTCAAATTAAGCCATTCATAGTACACTAGGACCAGTGTAAGGAATAATATACACCAAGTTGTATATTTTTGAAATTTCATCATCCACATTTCAACGGTTAAATGTCACCTCTGCTGGCCTATCTGAAAACAATTTCAGTCTTGGACAGGTTCGAACTGTAAAGTAAACTGTATGTACACACCGGTTTCACTAAATTAAAAATGACTAATCGGATTTGATTTGTATCATACTTTTTCAATTACCTCTGAGGGGTACATATAGATCAAAAATTTATTAGCCCTCTACTGATGTTATAGTGTCAGCTGAGCACATGGAAGATAATTAAAATGGGAGTCTGTTCAGCAGAAACAAATCTATCAATCTTATAAACATTCAAATCTTCTCGTTTGGCTTGGCAACTTTCTTACATAACATGATTGCTAAATCGTATCATCTGGCAAGTTGAAAGTTCAATTACATTTTAATTCATTCAATGCCAGAAAGAGTACTCTTGCAATGTATACGATTTAGCAACGGTCTACTTGTTCACGCAAAGAAAATATAGGCTAAGCATGGATTAGGCCTAACAAAAAAGAATTGTGTGGTTCCGATTAGGCTCAATTTTAGAACATGTGGGTAGGTAGATTTTTATTCTATTTTATTTTACTTTTGAGTTGTGAGTTTATAGTTCGGGTAGTTATGTGTTTTCCAAATGGTCTTATTGGTTTCTTCCCATCACATGTACAGCCATTACAGATTGGAAGAACAGTTTTATATTGTCCTTTTAAGTTGATGTCAGTTTCCGCGTCCACTATTTCTGGCGAGACTTCACACAATTTTCATGATTTTATTATTTTTCTCGAATATGTAAAAAAAGAAAAGTTTATGGTCGGGTGACCGGAACAAAGCGATTATTTCTTTTTGGCCTTACAAGAATTGCGTACGCCTAATGGTAATAAGATTACATACGGTAAAATAAGATATATCGTTATTACAACTTTATAGAAAATTGACAATTATATTTTGGTATATAAGTGTATTAAAGATAGTAAAGTACAACACAATAAAAGAGGGTAAAGTTAACAATGTTCTTTATTCATGAGTTTAGATACATACAGAGAGCAATTATAATCTCTTTTTGTGTTGATTGCAATGTAAATTTAAATTGCTCTTTCTTTTCTATACTATTGAATTCTGAATTGATATTATAAATCAAACTAAATAATTTATCTCTTTGCTTTGTATAGAGTTTGCAATCTATCAAATGATGTTCTTCTCTGTTGTATTACAATTTTTACATAGTCTATATATATTCTCATTTGGAGTTGTGGGTTGTGTGTGGCGTCCCTCCTCAATTACAAGACAATGGCTGCTTATCCTGAATTGTGCCATTGTTTTGATGTGTTGTCTAATATTGATAACTGTTATGTAGTTTTCTGTTTCATGTGAATGTTTGCAGGTACTGTATGAATGCAACGTAGTCTTTACTCGTCTACTGTCTATATTCCATCTATTACAGTAACATTAATAATCCTAAAGAATCCAAATTTTAGCAATATTGTCTGCATGTCTGCATGCATGCATGCATGCATACGTAAGTACATACATACATACATACATACATACATACATACATACATACATGCATGCATGCAGGCAGGCAGGCAGGCAGACAGACAGACAGACAGACAGACAGACAGACAGACAGACAGACAGACAGACAGCTTAAAAGTGTCATTTGTGTCCAGTAAAACGTTTCTATGTTTCAATATATGATGGAAGCTATCTAATTCTCTCTCTATCTGTAATGTTAGATGGCATTCCTGGTAGATCCCGAATGTCGTACGTAATTTTCCCTTCCAGCTTTCGTCCATCTTCAACAAAGTCTGACCAATTTGATACATGAGCTCTTATGAATACCATAGCACCTGTCAATCATTAATAGACAGAACAAAGTATAGAAAAGATGTGTGTATGTATGTAATAAATATTACAGATGAGTGGTCGTGGTATACTATTGTGACAGAATCCGCTTTGATTCAGCATGAAAAACGAGACTAGCGGACCTTATCTCTTTGTAAGTGCGCTTTGCTGCCTGACATAATCTTAACGTTAAACAACCAAAGTAAAGCTCACTCACATGTTAACAGGAACACTGGCTAGAATTAGTCTTATTAAATTACATCATCATTTCATATATGTGAATACTTATTACAATAACGTGTGAGCCAGTTTTTTTCTGTTCTTTTCAAACCTGAAATTTTATCTTTGCAACAACTAAACTATGAGGTATTTACTAAATAAGTAGAGATTTTCTGATATTGCACTTATTATGATGATACTACATTGAGGCACGAAAAAGTGTTGGGGGAGGGGGCTTGTGTTTTTATGCAGAGGTTGTTGTTGTTGTTGTTGTTGTTGTTCTTCTTGATGGTGGTGGTGGTGGTGGTGGTGGTGGTGGTGGTGGTGGTGGTTGTAGCAGTAGTTTTATTAAGTTACAAAGGCATTTTCATTTATGTGAATACAAAATGTACTCATTACAATAATTTTTTAAACCTGAAATTCCATCTTTACAACAACTAAACTATGAGGTGGTTACTACGTACATAAGCACAAAAGCTCTGCGATTGCACTTCCGATGATACTTACGGTAAGATATCTCTTGTTCAACAAGTGATAACAAATAGTGGTCGGAGAAAAATTCCCTCTTCACATTCTTTTCAAACTTAATATCTCCGGATACAAAGATATGATCACGTGGTATGTACTTTGAGATGCGGTCTACAATGTCCTATGTCAAAAAAAAAAGATAAATGACTGTAAACGAAGCATTTCTCGCTATTGTGCCGATGTCATTAATTCCTTGTACTGTTATTTACTTTTGTATGGTATATGGAATCATGACAATGACAATGACACCGACAAACAGACTAAACACAAAAGATTGAAAAAAAAGTGCAATATGAATGGCTGTTATATACATGTAAATGAGGATATACATAAGTAAGTGACACGCATGCGCATACTTGATGTGATGTAGAGAGTAATTGTATTTGCCCAGTTTAGAAAGGTTGATCAAAGTGTGTGTTAATCTTATTATCTGTTATCTTTATACATAAGTATAGCTAGCTTATTAGGGGTGAGAGTGTATTGTATTCATGTAAACCCAGCTTGTGCTACTTCAATAAGCATAAGGAAACAGAATCACACAAAACAATGAGCAAAAGTGTAACACGTCATTTAGTACAATACGTCCGATACTAAGCAAAATTTCGTCTTCGAGCACGACATTGATATGGTTTAAGAAAGACCTTTGATTCAAGTAAATTCTGACATACAAATAAGCTAAAGTCAATTCGGTCGTTGGAAAATCGGATAAAGATAACTGACAACACTCAACATTCAAATGTCATCCGGAAAGCCGCATTAGACAACCTTTGAACTTTAACACTATCCTTGGGCATGCATCATTATTATGTTGCTTATTAAGTTTACATTTACACATACCAGTGACCACAGTGGACATGCAATATATACACATTTCAGTTTGAATTGCTTCATGATTTCAAGAATGCCTTCTCCTGTCTTGTCAGCTAATTCAGCGAGCTCGTGTATAATAGACGGACACACGTGATATTTATCTGTACCAAGTGCACACCTCCTCTGGAACAAATAAAATATTGATAGTTTGTCGTAAAGGATTTTGTCTTGTATTGATATGTTATTTATAAGTAGTGTATTCAATATTTAAAGTTGCAATGGGTACGAGAAAGTGGTAATTAAAAAACAACTTTACTGTTCTATTTTTATTTGAAATACAATGTGAAATGTCATAGACGAAGTCGGTGTTTGTATTAACTTATTCATTGGAAAAAAGAAAAGTTTGTTATTGTACGTACAAGAAGTGGTTCGTAAGCAGAAAGAGACTAAAAGCGAAGTAATGACTACTTTTGGTTACCCAGTTTGTTACAAAGGGGTATCACAAAGTGAAAAATTATTTCAAAGAAAACTGACCGATGGTTAAAAAGGCAAACTATTTTAACAATGACAAATGCTACAAAGGGGGATTAAAAAGTGAAAATTCAATCTGAAAACTAATCAATACTTTAACAAGATGAAAGAAAGGGGTTAGTCTATGTACTAGCTTCATCTCCTGTAAAGTTGAAATTCTCATTTGCAACTTCGGCACACACTTTATAAATCTTCAACTAGCAATGATATTTCAATCGGTCATAGTTAGGGCTAGCTCTATTTTGGCAAGGTGAGTATAGAATACAATAAATAAGCTGTCACACAGAATGTAAAATACTTATGTTATAATGATAATATATGCATCGTACCTACTACTGCCACGTTATAGATAAAAAAAAAGAATTACCTCAGTTGATCTGTTTCTCCAGTGAAGGGCTAAATAAGGTTCCCCATCACATATTATATCGGTAAGAGAATCAACTACTTCCCTTACAGCTGGTGCCCGGATGAGATATCTATGGATATCTTTATTTAGTTCCTGGCGGAAGGTTTTATTGATACTGATGCCCACTAGCCCAACTTTAAAATGTGCAAGGCACTGGTCGTCAATCGTCTGAGACTCAAAGTCCTCAATTTCCATCGTATCCAAATGTATGACTTTGTCAACGCTTGGAAGTTCTATACCAAACATACCACCGAATGTAGTTTCTCTCGTAGCCTCGTATCTATCTGTTTCACTCCAAGTGATAACTTTAGTGTTCCTCGCATTACAAACTTTATTAAAATCCTCAATCGTTACAAGTGGTAACAGTTGAGAAAGGCGGCCAACATCGAAGGTCAAGTTGAAGTTTCTGATGTGTTCTAAGGTATGGCCGTATTCATGTCCACCGTGCAGAAAGAAAGGCGTCATCACCAAAGTTCGACGAGTTAGCAATGCCAAAGTAACACTTCCTATAAATTGATAATATTGGGCATTCGCACCACCACTCTCTAACGCTTTAATCGGTAGCAGATAACGTTCACCAGCTTGATGCGACTTGGAAGAATGGTCTTTGGACTTCTCTAATTCGAATGGCATGCCTTCATCTTTTATTTTTTCAGTGACTTGAGGCTTTCTTGTGTTCAAACTCTACAGATGTTTAACATAAATAAAATAAAACAGTTTTTTTTTAAACTTGTTGGGTGTGTGCATTCCTGTATTCATAGTCTGTCATATCTTCACCAATATATTCCGTCTTTGAGTATCAAACCTGATCAGTGAAGACAGTGTTACTGAGGACATATTCATAATTTTAGTAAATGTCAGATTTTGACTACATTATGCCCTACTTCGATTGAAAAGTCAGTAGATTTTCCAAAACAGTCTACATTTCACACATAACTAAAATTCATATTGATCATTTATCATTGTTATTGAGAATAGTCTTTAGAGCATGGCAACTCCTCCTCAAGACTTAATATGGTTTGCATTGATTATTCAGCGGAGGCGAATTAATGCAACATATTTGCTAAGTGTTTTTCTGTTCTTGAATAGTGTATGCTTTGGTCTGGATATAAATTTGTGTAATGTCAACCAGTTAATTCCCTATAAAGTCCAAGGTGATCCCGTGTACAAGTGGAGATATGAGAGTGGTTATGTTATAGTTACATGATCTGTCCTCTAGGTTAGGAGATAAAAAAGTAACAACAGCAAATCCGGCACACAGTAATCACAATCCAGCAAAACATCTGCATAAATCTAGTCTTGGGAGCCTTTACCTTTGGAAATAATGTTATGAATGGATCTTATGTCTTACAATGTATGCATTCAATAATATGTATGTTCAAAAATCTCTTCACTTTCAAAATGCAAAAAGTAATATCAACATTTATCCCAAGCAATGTTCTCTTTTTCATGACACAGGAACGAAAAACAAAAACAGTCAAAGTAATCCCATATGACTCAGCCCACCATTCATAGAAAGCATCTAATCAAACATGGCCAAAATATTCTAATTGAGAACCACTTCAGCCAAAGTACAAAACTACGTGGAATCTTTAACAATACTAAGAATGGAGAATCCTGAAGAAAAAACTGCAACTGCCAACACAATTAGCCGTACAGCATCAAGATGCCCATCACTACTCAAGCAGCGGCATATACGTGACAATACAAAATTATTCAAGATGTGTCTAGCAGAAATAAATATGCATAATCAACACCGTCAAAACCAACCAACTCAACAAAAGGTTGGGGTTACACCACAACATTAAACAATATCTTGCAAACTACAGGATACATCATCTTGAATCAGCTGTAGCTGCCAACGATTGCCAGATAGCATGACACTCCTACTGGCAAATAGTGATTTCTTATTACATCACTCTTAATGAATGCAGCTATGGTTCATATTGAGCACTGTACTTGAATGCCTTAATCTCAGTTACAGACACTCACACACACTCACACACCCTCCATCCCGTAAACATCCATGTATAATAACGTTTATATATATATTCTGATACTAATATTAAAACATTCTGATACTAATGCAGATGTTACAAATATAATATAATACTTATTATTGGAAACATAATACATTACTGAGATTTTGGTCAGCGAGGTCATGGCTACAACAATCAACAATGCCTTTGATTTCTGTGAACATTATAAAAATATTTCGGAATGGGGCCAGATTTTGGGCCAGATTAAGTCAGCCTTGAATCAAGAGAAACAATTATCGCAAAAAACCTGAATGAGTAGTTTACCAATATTTTCATAATACACTTTACAATTTCATTTTCGTGCTCATGCTGGGGTGTGCTGGGGCACAGATTTATAAAAGGGAAGTACTTTAATACTTTTCCAAACCAAACGGGGGGTTATTTGAAAATCATTACTGATTCTGAAAACATCTCTCCACCCTATTCGATTGAATCAAACAACTTTTCGTTGTTCATTTTTCAAAAAGAAAATATTAACAGTATATTGACCAAGTACTCACCTTGTCTCTGTCTGCCTTGTTTTTGGTAGTCAGTGCCTTCACATTAAGCCATTCATAGTACACCACGATCAGTGTAAGGAATAACATACACCAAGTTGTGCATTTTTGAGATTTCGTCATCAACATTTCACCTGTTTGGAGTGTCCACTCGTACTCTCAAACTGCTGGCCTATCTGAAAACAAATTACAGTCTTGTATAGGTTCGACCTACTATAAAGCGAATTGTACACATCGGTTTCTTTTAAATTAAAAATGACTAATCGGATTCGATTTGTATCATACTTTTTCTATTACCTCTGAGGGGTACATATAGATCAATCATTTATTAGACAGCCCTCTACTGATGTTATAGTGTCTGCTGAGTACGTGAGAGTTTAATTAAAATGGGAATATGTTCAGTAGAAATAAATTGTCGTCCGATTTTACTAACATTCAAAATCCTAACATCTGGATTGACAAATTTCTCATTTAACATTGCTAAATCTAATCATCCGGCAGCGGCACGACAAAATTTTAAAGTTCAATATCAGCCATAAAATGCTCATGACCTAAGTATTGACCTAATTTTTAGGACACAATCGTTTTGTCATTGTCTGTGTACGCATCGTCATGTGACATTTGAGCCATGTATAAAGATATTGCCTAATTAACAAAATCATTAATTATGCAAATTATAAATCAAGTGACATTTATAACAAATTGTTCAATGCAAAACAGAAAAGCAAATTAATGCAAACGTCAACTTTCTCACTTCGTGTACAGTTTGTAACAGCAGTTTGTAACCAAGGCTATGAACAACACATGAAAAATATAAGTATTTGGGATAGAATCAGATAATGAAGAATCCAAAAGAACTCAGAAACGTAAGCGTCAAAGGGGCAAACATTAAAATGTTCCCATCTGCATATCGTCCATAGCTCTCCTTAAATAAAACCCAATCGGGCATACAAAACATTACAATCTAAAACCAAAGCTATACAATTATAGTATAATGTCGATGTGTGGACCTGCCTTCCCCTATTAACTTGTATAGATAGGTTCATTATTAAAAATTATTACTCATGCAAATGACACATCAATATTCATTGGATGTTTAGCAAAACCAAAGCAGTTCATGCCATTATCATGATGAAGGTGTGTAGCAAGTTTCATTACAGACAGACAGACAGACAGACAGACAGACAGACAGACAGACAGACAGACAAATGTGGTACGTTTGACTTCCGCACCTAGCTGGTAGATCATGTAACTATACAAAAATCACTTGAACTTTAGGGAATTAGCTTGATAGACACCACAAAGATTTATATCCCAGCTGGAGTATAAACTAGAAGTACAGCAAAGCACTTAGCCCTCCTCTTTGCTCTATCATGTAAACTCCATTAATGTCCAAATTTACATAATGCATGCGTATAGCTGATTAATTAATGCAACCATATCATGATCAAGTCTTGAGGAGTTGCCATGCCCATATGACTATTCCCAACGACATTGATAATGATCAATACAAATTTTAGTTATGTGTGAAATGTATTCCGTTTTCTTAACTGACTTATAAGTACACTCTTGTGACATGAATTCAATATCCTAGAGTAAAGTTTACTGACCTTCTAGTCAAAGTAGGACATACTATGATCAAAATATGGAATTTACAAGAATTATGAATATGTCATTGATAACATTGATAAAAAGCATAACATAACCTTTGGTCACTATTATTCCTTGTAATTTGCATGTCTGCAAGAAAAAACCTGTGCACTTTCTGTACTGGAATGCTCTAAACAAACAAATTTACCTTCTTCAGCTTATGCGAAAAATTTGCAGGTCAGTCTCATTTTATATATGGACAACAAAATTAGGTCGGTCACAATTCCATTTACGTGTACATGATGCAATGACTCGGAGCGTACTTCCATATGCTCGGAGCAAATCGAATCAATTAGTGTATTATGGGACCAACAAATATATTGTGGCACATGTCCCGATACGCCTTCTTGAAGTTTCCCATTGGTATTCTAATAGCTAGTATATTTATTCGAGATGAAATATGTTTACTTTGTTGTTAAATGCACTGTTCAAAAGGCGACACGAGTACGATTGGGCTAAAATATGCCGTCCTTGGCCCGGGGATGCCGTCAAACGTCACCACGGTATCGTAATGCTTCTTGTCGGCAAATAATAAAAAATCAGATAAATAGAAGTCAATGAGTGTGAAACACGCGACATTACAAGTGTTTATATATATCTAGTCTAGCCGTTTTTGATTTATTTTGCCATAATATGGGGAGATCATATTTTAGCATTTATACCCACAGACACTGCCAATTAGTCAGAAAGTGTGAGTAAATATCGGTAAATGTTGGTTAATAAGACATGTAGAGTGTAGTTTTTGTTTACTGATGTCTGTTACAACCACTAGCAATGTATTTTTTCACAATGCTGTTGAGTTTTGTTCACCTAGTGACTACGCTCGCCATAGGCTACGTGCTATCCATGTCTCTTTATGACGTCATAAAATCCCGTGGTCTAGGTAGGACCGGAAATACCCGAAAACTCTCGAAGTAAATCCGAAGGGAAGTGACTGAAAAAGGGTCATTTTAAGGTGTTTGCAGACGCTTTTGAAAAGTTTTAAAACCAGAATGCATTTCACAAACATGTCGTCTAGCAAATTAGCGATAGTGAATGTGAGCATTTTGAATCACCTTTAAAAAGACATTCCAAAAATGCTCTTCCAATCTGTAATGGCTTTACATCTGATAGGAATAAATAAACAACACAGACAATTTTGAAAACAATGGAAAACTCTTTGCTCTATCATGTAAACCCCATTAATGTCCAAATTTACATAATGCATGCGTATAGCTGATTAATTAATGCAACCATATCATGATCAAGTCTTGAGGAGTTGCCCAGATGACTATTCCCAACGACATTGATAATGATCAATACAAATTTTAGTTATGTGTGAAATGTATTCCGTTTTCTTAACTGACTTATAAGTACACTCTTGTGACATGAATTCAATATCCTAGAGTAAAGTTTACTGATCTTCTAGTCAAAGTAAGACATACTATGATCAAAATCTCTTGATTGTACCAGTTCACTTTATTCCTTGAAAATGAATAACAGCATTTAATAAGAATTAAGAGTCATTAAAAATTGGCATAAGTGCATTTCTAAATATTTGTTGGTCTTTACAATGAAACCCATTCTCATCTAAAAATCAAGATACAAAATTAAGAGACGCATTACTATCCGATGAAAAATTACATCAAAGTTGAGTCAGTTCAATATCCATTATGGCACAGTGTTTACATTTTTTAAATAAAATAACCTATTTTCTTGTAAATAAGATGGTCACCTCCCCACCCCCCTCCCCCACCCCACCACCGAATTTCTTTTATTCTGTAAAAACGACTGCGCAAAGCTTTTAATATGGCAAAGTGTCAAGGTTTTATAAGAAAACAAATATTTTCATGGAAATTGGCCCCTTAGTGGTATCCTACTATTAATACGAACATTTGACCAACTGCATTTATTTTGTGATATTTTTTAACACATCATACGATTGCATTCCTTTCTTTGGGTGGTTATTCTTGGATTTTCTCTTCCATATACTTGAAGTCGTCATCCTAGAGAATTGTAAAGATAAAATAAATGTCAGTAAAGTATCCAGGAGTAGATAATTCAACACAACGTTAACCCCACCACCCACCCCACCCTCTACCAGGCTGTTCCATTCGTTTCATTTCACTTTCGTGCAACAGATGCATGCGCATTCATAGAAAAATAGTCGTTTGCATGAACTATGAACGAGATCGATCCAAAATCTAACTTCATACAATGATATAACAAAGCTCACCGTTACTATCAGGTTTATGCAATGAAATGCATCCTGTCCACTACTGCAGTCCTCTTAAAGTGAAGTGCTAGCAACGTTTTCTTTTGATCGTTGCTGAACTCTTGGTTTTCCGCACAGTTTATCAAAATGACTTTTGAGCATAAACATTCATAAATCTGACATATTTCGGAGACCCATAGTATCTTATTAATGATAATTAACTCCATATTCATACAATTGATGAAGCGGCGTGATTTATTTTCGTGTTTGTAATAATGTCAACAATGTAAGTCATAGAATTAATACCTCTATGGGTGGTGATGCATCATACGCCATGATAAATCCTCCCCTGACCATGTTGAGATACTTCTGTTCTAGCGCAGACTCCGCATCTGCATGTCTGCCATTGCGGTATTGATGGTAAACACCTTCATTATGTACACTTTCCATGATGTGCTTTGCACTTGAAACACCCCGGTAGACTAAACATACTAACACTGAAAACAGTAGTATCACAGCAAATGCAATAGTCACAGCAGCCGCTGTCATTAACTGTGTAATATCTGGGAAGTAATCAAAACACAGTTATGATGATGACGATGAGGACGATGAGGAGAAGAAGAAGAAGGAGGAGAAAGTGAAAGGGAGGTGCAGGAGGGTGGTGGGATGGTGGTGCTTATTAACATTGATGTCATAACATGAGAGATGACAAAGGAACAATACATTTAATTTGTGGAAGAAATAATTAAATTTTTGAGAGCAAAATATTCAGTACAAGGATAAAAAAAATTCTTTCATAGGACAAAACATTATTTTTTTGGTTCAAAATAGAAATATCAAAGCAAAAAGTTCAAATTTGTAAGACAAAACTTTTTTTTCCAAGAGCAGAAAATTTATTTGCATAACAGGATTTTACCTTTTGAGGCCCAAACGTTTTCCCCCAAGAATAAACTGTAATACTTTGTACACAAATGGGACACCCCAAGAACAGACTTTGAAATTCCAAGTCAAAACTAAATTTGATGGTATGAGTTACATTTAATTTCAATATGTGCAACTCTCTGCCTCTGAGGGCGCAATTTAGTTTGAACTGCCCAATTTATTCTCTGACAAAATTCTTTTTCACACGGCAAACTTTTTTTATTGGCGGCGGAAGTGAAGTTATCCAACAATTCCTTGGACGATACCCACAGGCGCTCGTGAAGTTGCTAGATCACAGAGAACTACGGCAATGCAGAACTACGACAGTGCAGTGTCAGGCTGAACAGTGAGCAACGAAGCTGATTGATGGACCTTGTCTGTCACACCACCATTCGTGGACTGAGATAATATTAGTATAGGAAATGCAGCGAGGCGCGTTAGCACCGAGCATATTACATGTATCCTCAGACCACTATAGAGAATACTGGTCTGAGATTAGCTCTGGATGTATATGCAATGAGGTTCGACAGTAGTCTGAGATATACCGCAGTACCGTAATGCCTAATGGTCGCCGGCTGAGCTGTATTCTCTTTATATATCGCAGTACCGTAATGGACGCCGGCTGACAATCTAAACACATCGCACGATAAGAATGTGAGAAATTGTTTGTGTACATTAGCTGTGTCCTCAGTCAAACACACAGTCAGTAATTAGTGATCTAGGAAACTCTGCATGGTGCTGTAATACCATAACATCGCTGACGGATCCGGATCATCTCTCCCAATTTCAACTTGTCCCATTTCAACTCGCCCAAGTGTCAACTCGTCCCAAAGTAAATCGCAATCCCATGTCGACCAATGGAAAGTTATGAGTCCCTTAGGACCAGAGACTGTGTAGTGATTTTATTACAACCTGATTGTGTACGTCATGTCATTGACCTTGTGTGTCACATGTTTATCATTGTTATTATGGTCAGAGTCAGCTGTATTTATGATTGTGCAACTACATTATATTAAACAAAGATAGTCGTTTGCAAAATACATTCACAATGGCAGAACATTTACATTTCTCTGGGATGGTAAAATTGGTGCGTGGAAGGATACCGGTAAATACAAAGGCTGTGGTCAGAATTACAGTGGGGGAGAAATTATTTTGGTATTTTGGTCAATAATATGTTTTCTAACACCCCCCCCCCCCTTTCCCGCTCTCAAAAATTGTCTTGCCGCCCACCGGAATGAATCCAATAATTTTGTAGGCCCCTCCCGGCTACACATATTTTAATGTGTAATTATGCAGTAATACCCCCCCCCCCCATCCACTTCAGAGATGTACTGTAAGGTACACTACATTGAACTAACGCTGTCAGTAACAGTGGAAATCAACTTAAGTGTCCATACAAAACAATTAGAGATTACTTTACAAATATACGCTCCTGATTTGGTTTGAATGGTCAGAAAAGTCCCGAGAGAGAGAGAGAGAGAGAGAGAGAGAGAGAGAGAGAGAGAGAGAGAGAGAGAGAGAGAGAGAGAGAGAGAGAATGGTCAGAAAAGTCCCGAGAGTGTGAGAGAGAGAGAGAGAGAATGGTCAGAAAAGTCCCGAGAGAGAGAGAGAGAGAGAGAGAGAGGGAGAGAGAGAGAGAGAGAGAGAGAGAGAGAGAGAGAGAAAGAGAGGGGGGAGGGAGAGAGAGGGGAGAAAGAGAGAAAGAGACAGATAGACAAACAGAGACAGACAGACAGAAACAGACAGACAGGCAGGCAGGCAGGCAGGTAGGCAGACAGACATGCATGCACACAGATAATGATAATTATATTTTTGTCTGAATGTACGGAGAGAGAGAGAGAGAGATGGGAGGGGGAGGGAGGGAGGGACAGAGAGATGTTATTTAATTTATTCGATATACCGCTCAGGAAGTTTAATTTGGTTCAAATTATGCACAAACTATTTGCCCCCCTCCCTTTCAGACCAGAGATAATTTTTTCATGGCACCCTTTGAACCCTCTGGGTTTTGTTTCCCCCCCCCCATGTCTCCCCAGTCACCCCTTGCCGTAAAGTCTGACACCAGCCCAAAAAATCCACAACATTTTGTGCTCAAAGTCGAAACTGTGCTTTAAAAACTGGCCCAGGAAATCTGTATGTCATCCCGTCTGCCAATGATCTGTCCTCTGAAATTAAAATAACTTTGTATTTTGTTGTATGTTGTTGCCGTAATAGTTTTTTTGTCCTTTTTAATTCAACTTTATAAACACATAGAAGGCGCCCTGAATATATATTCCTGTCTGTAAGTAATGTATTAAACTTCTGCCGATGTCTTTAGAGACCTGACTGATTTTTACCTCCCGTAAGGGTACGGGAGGTATTAAAATAGGAATGTCTGACTGTGTGTCTGTCTGTCCGTCCGTCCGTCCGTCCGTCTGTCTGTCTGTCTGTCTGTCTGTCTGTGTCATCATTTTCTAAAATTCGGCTGGCTCAATTGTAATGAAATCTTTAGGGTAATAGCTAGATCTGAATAGGTTTTGAGCCAGATCGGTTAATGTTTAATTAGAGAAATTTGCATATTAATGAAATCAAATAATTAAGCAATATCTTAAGACTCCATACTTCAATTTCAATAAAAATACATTTGTTCATGTACTTTAAACTGTTCAGACAATATGAATTAATATAATTACGCTATATTAATTTGAGTAAACTCGGAAGGCTGCCCTCAGCGGCCGGTCGCTGTCAATGGTTTTATGATATTGCGTCTAGTCTGCCCAAATTAGCGGGTCGAGCAGACCAAATCCGAAACGTTTGGTGAGTATACAAATACTATATATTTTTCAAATCTTCCCTTTGGCTCTAGTGTCTACATTTCAATTGAGTTATACCTTTACGAAGTTCAATTCCATGAGAGAATGCAATGAAGACAAATGCGTATGCATGAAGTGAAATATGGCAAGATGGCGTCCATGATTCGAACATGACGACTGTATTATATTGTAGGTAGCGTTTGCTGTGATTTTCGGGCTTCTTCTTCTGTGTTTGTGACATTGAATTCGGCGTGAACCAAATCCTACAATTCCTACAATGTAAACGCAAATAGAAGCGATTCACATCTGAATTGCAAAGTTGAGTGGGTTTTCAGCTAAATTACGCCTTACTTGTCAAATTTGAATGTAACACATCGTATGCAAAACGTTTCACCACTTTCATGTGCCGTCTTGGATAGTTTAGAAACTACGAAATATTATCATTACTTATACACGTGATTGGTTACTTATTAATAGACGTGATTACAAAAGGTCACTCAAACTGAAACCTTTTTTTTCAGCTTCGTTACCGGATTGAACACATTACGTGAACTTACAGTTCACTTCATGCTCTTCGAAGATTCATTTGAGGTTAACCATGGTTCACACATACACATCGTTCAGAAATAAAACTTATCATGGTGTATACCAAGTTCATAGTTCTCCTCAGCAACACAAATTTGTTTATACCATAGTTTTTTTTTAGTTTAATTTTAATAATTGGTGGTTCCCTTATGGGAGGCGCTCAGTTTACATCTGGTACCTGCTATCACAACTCTATCAAATTGATGAACGATACAGCGACGCGTCAACGTCACCAGCTGTGTCAGTGTAATTTTTGGAAAGATAATGAATTTGAGAACTTGTGATCGTTACCCTGCTACAGACATGCATACTACTGACACTGGCAGGTTATATCGCTGTCATTCATCAATTTGACAACATTTTGATGACAGGTCAAATCAGGTTGTAATAACATCACTACAGTCTCCGGTCCTGATCAGGGACACATAACTTTCAACTGGTAGACTTATAGTATTATTGTACCATGCAGGGTTTCCTAGATCACTGGTTACTGACTGTGTTTGACTGGGGAGACATTCTTATCGTGCATGCGACGTGTTTATCTTTCCAGCCGGTGTCTATTACGTTACGATACTGACTGGTATATGTAGGGATACAGCTTGGCGCTGACGCCCCTCGCTGAATTTCCTATAGTGTACTGTCAGCAGACTCGGCCATACTAATATTATCTCAGTCCACGAATGGTGGTGTGACAGGCAAGGTCCATCAATCAGTTTCGTTGCTCACTGTTCAGCCTGACACTGTCGTAGTTCTGTATTGCCGTAGTTCTCTGTGAGCTAGCAACTTCACGAGCGCCTGTGGGTATCGTCCAAGGAATTGTGGGATAACTAGCTTCACTTCCGCCGCCGCCGCCAATAAAAAAAGTTTGCCGTGTGAAAAAGAATTTTGTCATGTCCAGAGAGAGTTTGTATGCAAAATAGTTAATATTATACACCCCCAAAGAATAAATTGTGCAGTTCAAACTAAATTGCGCCCTCAGAGGCAGAGAGTTGCACATATTGAAATTAAATGTAACTCGTACCTTCAAATTTAGTTTTGATTTGTAATTTCAAAGTCTGTTTTTGGGGTGTAACATTTTTGTACAAAGTATTAAAGTTTATTCTTGGGGGAAAAAGTTTGAGCCTCAAAAGGTAAAAATCCTGTTATGCAAATAAATTTTCTGCTCTTGAAAAAAAAAAATTTGTCTTACAAATTTGAACTTTTTGCTTTCATATTTCTATTTCGAGCCAAAAAAATAATGTTTTGTCCTATGAAAGAAATTTTTTATCCTTGTACTGAATATTTTGCCCTCTGAAATTTAATTATTTCTTCCACAAATGTATTGTTCCTTTGTCATCTCTGGGCCGCCGTAGAAACACTTCACAATGCATAAGGTAAAGATTTAACATGAAATTAGTTAAATGTGCCGAACCAAGAAGGAAAAAAGTGTAGCTTTTTAATCATTCTGACTAGCTTCCAACCTGTTGTCGGAATATCATCACGTCAGCATGAAAAATCATTCCATGATAATGTCAACTTTATCATTTTCGATTACATCAAAGAAAATAATAAACTAGATACCACACTGAGGACGGGGTCCATTTTAGATATGTTAATGACATCCAAGTTTTATCTTGTAATTTACCTGAACTAAGTTCGAGCTCAAGCGTAGTTACCTCTGCTATCTCCTCAGAGGTAGCGGGTAATTCTGCAGTAGTAACAGCTGCAAATATGAAAATGTACAATTATAATCATGTATATATCACGGTTTAGTTTAGTTTAATATTTCATTAAACACTATCCACTGAACAGATATACATATAAAACCGGTACAAACTGTTAAATCACTTGGATAACCCACAAGGTCAAAGACTTGTTTAAAAAAACTGTCAGATCATATCTGTAGTACACTAAGGGATACTGAAAACAGCGAGTGTATTCGTTATTAGTTACTTTGCCTCCACATTTTCCCAATTTCTGTTATTCCTGCTCATTTCATGTAGTTAAACACCTTTGCTAATCCCGCCACTATCTTGAATCACTGTATGGACCCCACTGGAAGGCATTTCTTTGTGATATCAGTTTTATTGATGCTGGTAGATCGTTCCAGTCCTTAATGTTGTGAGCATTAAACGTATTAGCAGCTTCACCTTTAACCATTGGCTGATGAAAATTGTACCAACTTTACCATTATTATGAACAGAGGAAACATTGGTAAAATGATGGGATAAATACTCAGGGCTGGAATTATTGTATATTCTGAAAGCATGGTTAAGCCATAACTGGTTCACTCTATCATTGACATCCAAGCATACCCAGGGCATCAAACTGATCAGCAACTATGTGTGATCTGGGCACCATAGAAAGGATGAACCGTATAAGTTTATTTTGTGCAATTTGGAGTTTCCTTTTGAGAGTTTTGTTAAAAGCAGAGTACCAGTATGAACATGAATAATCAAAGTGACATTCGATTAGAGTAGAGCAAAGGGTTTTGTGGGAGTTTGTGCTTGTCCATCGAGAAATTTAAGTCTTGAATCAGTTTCTTAATAATATTTTGATTGATGCGCATATTGGTTAAAGAGTGCTGTTACCAGACATTCGAACACATCCAACACCTGATGTTTATATATACAATAACTATAATAATAAGGAAACTTCAGAATTGTCCATACACATGTTAAAGAAGTCTCTTAGGTGTTATGTGCTGTTTTAAAATATCTATCCTCACCTGAACATTGTCTACCAGGCCTATTAGATGCATCAGTGGATTCATCCCTGTATCCACTGTTACATTCACATGTAAAAGTTCCATCGGAGTTGTCAATACATGTAGCAGTGTCAGAACAATCATGCCTGCCTGGTATCATGCACACGGTATCATTAATATCTGCAACATGACAAGAGGTGAGAATGTATACATACAAGGTAATATTATATGAAGTTTATGGACTAGTAGTAGTACTAGTAGTAGTAGTAGTAGTAGTAGTAGTAGTAGTAGTAGTAGTAGTAGTAGTAGTAGTAGTAGTGAAGTAACATTTGTTCAGAGACAAATACGTTTAATACCTTTGAGGACATATATTCTTCTTTCACAGATGTCAGGTAATAGTACTTTCAGCCAATGGATTTTCCAGTGCTATCATAACATTTTCCTCACAAAGTAGCATGTGAGGAATAAAGGAATGCATACATAATTTATATTTCCATCATCTCGATTCAACAAGGCATTTGCCTCTATTACACAAACTTATGAAAGCGAGTTTATAATTACCTCCAGTATTAAAGTCTCCTACAGTTATATTAGTGAAAAGTTCACTACCAGTGTTGACCTCTTGGTTACAGTAATCCGTTACCTCTTGGGCTGTGATATTAGACTGAACGGTGAACGTATTGACTACCTCTGCTATTACACTTCCTGGCAAGAATCTGACTACTTCAGACTTGACATACGCAGAGCTTAGTTCTGCCATAAGACCACTTACCTGCCGAAAAGAATATAACAATTTATTCAACTTGATTTAATATCAAAATAATCCTTTTTTTATTAGTATCGTTTATAATGGCAAGGCAGAAAATAAGTCCTTCAAATAAACATTCATGATTATTTATGTTCTGTTCTTGCATATGGATATCGGCTGAGTCCAATTAAATGTCTACTGCATGGAGCTTCACTGAACAATGGATGATGGACAAGCTTCAATTCGGTTTATCTCGTTAATCACGCGTAATATAAGCGATACAAAATCGTTCATGAGCTAAACGTTTACAAAAATGCCATCATTTCTGCCTGCGATGGCGTTCCCTATTATCATTTAAATGTAACACATAAAAAATGCTAGGAATTACTTTTCATTAGTCATCTGACATGCTTACCAAGGCAATAATAGCTTCTTCTAGTATTTTGTACTCAGAACTTGCGGGGTCATATAAATCATTACTGAAGTTGTATGCTTCATTTCTAAGAGCCGTGATCCTAAATTCTCCAATGAATACTTTGACAGCTGTTGATAGAAATAAAAATACGTTGTTATACACTCGTTATTAAATCAGATTTATAACATTGACAATGTGCATAGTGCCCTGAGGTTTGTTAAAGTAACACTTGTTGGGTTTATAAACTTTTCACTCAAGTGAAAATACTTATATCAAATCTCTACTACTAAACTATTCTAGTATAATGTGTATGTCGATGTATGCCTTCTATGACCGTAGAATTGTCCTTCTGGCATTGTTTGAACCATAGCTTGCATGGTACAGATGTTTTAGGTATAACTATCATATCATAGGATCACTTATAAGTTATACCTGAATGCCAGGTTTGAGTTCAGTCAATTACAAGTGATGGCTAAATGTGCTTCAGTAAGTAGAATACTGCCAGTACTTTTGTTTAAATGCAGTAAAGATCACATCAAAAAACGTTTAAACTCAGCCTGTACTGCTATAATTATCGTAAAACAGTAACATTGACAAAACCATTCTCGTATATCCTCAACGTATGTACATCTTACAACCTCGCTACAAGCGTTGGTAATTGGAGGTTCGATTTTAAAATGGCAATTTGACAATAACCAGCATTTTAAAGTGATTCTTCCTGACGACATGATGTATTTCGATTAATTGTAATAACTTGTGATTACAAGTGATTACTAAAGGTCTTGTGTTTGCCTATTTTGTCTGTAAATCACTTCATGTACGTACACTAACAAACGTTTCCCACGATCTTAGGTATTTGCAATTTATGAGTTACAACATGTACTTGGTCGATTCCACATTTCCAAGAACAAAACACAGTAAAGTTATTTTATTCACTTTCTCATTCCTGTGGTCTCTTTACTAATGCACCTGAAAAAAATACATTCTCATGTTTTTTTGCCATGACATATACCTCTTTAGACTTAACATGTAAATGTGTTTTATTTTATTTGCTACTTACAAACACATTTTCCGTCAAGACTCCTTCTACCAGCTTTACAATTACACATATACCCTTCCAGATTCTCAACACAATATTCTGTTGTTTGGTTACATGGATCATCCAGGCATGATGAGGTGCTTATGCATTGAACAACACGATTAAAACATATCTTAAGAACATGAGCAGTACTGAAACTAAATAGACGCTTTGATCGTATCTTAAGTAACAAACATCAAAGGGACCACTTTAATTAATGGCAATCTAAAAGCCCAAAATATCTCCAAGCTTTGTCAGTTCCTTTTCCATTTGGAATAATAAGAAAAGTTACGGGGTATACAACATTCTTTTCCAGATAATCAACATTATTTCATTATCATGTACAGTTAAAAAGATATCCGGTGGCCATATTGGAATATAAAATTGATTAATCATGATATCATTAAACTTCTATATCCAAAAGTTTGTGTGGTGACCCAAGATATTTTTTCTGGATTTTAACTGTGATCCTGAGAATTCTTCAGATTTCGTGAACAAAGCAACAACAAAAGTTTACAATTTTTATGTTCAAATTTCTGAGGCACATGCTATATTAATAGTGATGTAGCAGATATCATTGATTGTGTCAGATCTTTTCAGTTGCCCTACAAATGATAAATGGCTCGCTCTTGTTATGATGTATAAAACATGAAATAAATCAACATAGACATAGAAACAGAGGGCATCAATAAACGACACATGCCTAGAATATATTCGCATCACTTCACTTTTGTATAGTGATATATATCTCAAAATATCAAATAGTACAGTTTAACATGTACCTGACAGTATTGAAGTCGTTACTGAATTCGTCGATGTACTGTCTTCAACCGTTGTTATTTCAGTAGTTTGTTCATGCCTGGTAACAGCTGAAAAATGTAGTCATAATAACTTAAGGAGCAATATTATTTACAATACAACTACTGTAAATCTCAAGGTACGCTCGTGGACCCATATAGATAACACTATCCGGAAGTGTGGTGAAATTACTGTGTCGAACATCCGGTTAATGTTATTTCTAAGGACTTCGCACACGAACAGTGAGATTCAAAAAGGATGTGTTCGATTACAAACAGACTTACTTCAATAAATCCAACATAAATGACAGACAGACAGACAGACAGACAGACAGACAGACAGAAAATACATGTAAGGACAAGTAGAAGCACAAGTAATTTTACCTTGCGTTGAAGTAGGCGTCTTTACTTGTGGTGTTGTACTTTCTTTGACGGTTGATTTGACAATATTTGTAGATAGCCTCTGATTTGTAGCTGCTAAAAATGAAAATATTAATTTTCATACCGAAACTTTTTTGTATATTTCAAACAACTGTATTGTTATATCGTTCAAATTGATATCGATTGTTCATAAACGTAATTCGTCATGTTAAAATCCATTCTTATGTCACAGGTTTCAAATGATGTGACCAACCAAGACCATCAGATTAGTGAACAAACCTTAGGTTTCAAATACCTTCCACACTGGATGTCGCGATCGTAGAGTTGTTCAATCATTACCCCTGCCATAGCCCTATAGCAGCACAGTGGCTATATTTATATAACTTCCTCAACTCCCTGGGGAGCATACCCCTTGCCCCTGTGTGTATAAGTTAATTAGTTTGAAAAAATGAACACAGACTGCCCAATCAAAAATGTATGTCACTACCTAGGGTTGTACGAGATACCAACGTCTGTGTTTGTCCATTTTCTGCTTTTGTTGTTGGTTCGTAAGATGAAGTGGCAATAACTGTAGCTGCATGTTCCTCTGACGTAATTAGATTACCTGTAGTTGTAGCTTTGACAGTGGTAGTTAGAGCGCGTGTTGTTGTTGTTGTTTGCGCCTCAGTGATAGTTGCAGCAGCTGTAGTTGTAGATTCCCCCGTGGCAGTTACAGCAACTGCAGTTGTAGGTTCCTCAGTGGTAGTTAGAGCGTCTGTTCTTGTTGGGACCCCAGTGGTTTTTGCAGCAGCTGTAGTTGTAGGTGCCTGTGTGGTAGTTACAGTTGTTGTAGTCGTGGGTTCCTCTTTAGTAGTTAGACCTGCTGTAGTTGTAGCTTCGGTAGTTAGAACATCTGTTGTTGTTAGCTCCCCAGTGGTAGTTGCAACAGCTGTAGTTGTAGTTTCCTCAGTGGTAGCTAGAGCAGCTGTAGTTGTATCCTGGAAGCTATTGCCTGTGAACATAGAAGTGATTTAAACAAAGTGTCTCCTTTTCAGCATGATAACTCCCTTGAGGTGTTTTTTTCCGGATTATACATAAAGTTATTATTGCAGTAGGAGAAAATTGACTAGCCTTACACTGTGTTGCTGTATTTTCTTTAGTTCCTTTGACTGACTGACTGACTGACTGACTGACTGAATGAATGAATGAATGAATGAATGAATGAATGAATGAATGAATGAATGAATGAATGAATGAATGAATGAATGAATGAATGAATGAATGAATGAATGAGAAAATAATATCCAATAATTATTGACACCATACCACGCATTTACCTCTTTTTTTCATTTATCGTAACATAGTAGTTTTGTTTTTAGTGGTGGCGTGCGATGGTTTATACACTCATGGGGTGACATGTAAATGCAAAGTTGCCAAAACAAATACAACCCATTATGAAGCAAGGCTATGCTAAACAACTAATGAAATACAATACCAAGTGCAATAATCTAAGTCAAGTACATGGTGTTGAAGTAGGTTCCTTTGGATGTGGTAATGTACTGTCTATGGTGGTGTTGGTGCTGGTGCTGGTGCTGGTGGTGGCGGTGGTGGTGGTGGTGGTGGTGGTGGTGGACAGAACTTGACTGGGTATTACGAAAAGTGCCTAAACACACACAATTCTATCATTTCAAGCAAAAAAACGTGTATCTATAAAATTCAGTGCTTTGAAATAATCAAATTTATATATGTTACACCCAATCTGTGAAATTGCCCAATTCATGTAATGGGTAGGTAAATTTGCCCAGATGGTTCTTGAGTCGTAGAAACTATAAAATAAAATCGTCATTTTCAAACTGTTTTCGTCCTTTAGGATGACAACGATGAATAAATACCTCAACAAGTAACGTTGTTTCTCATGGAATATATGTGCGTATTAGCCTTGTAATTTGAAACACACAAAAGTGACGGTGTCAGTGGATTACATACAATGGTAGAATATTTATGTTCAGGCCTAACAAAAAAACTGTCTGGTTCCGATTACGCTCAATTTTAGAATAGGTAAGGTGGGTAGATTTTTTATTTTATTTTTTTATGTATTTTTTTCATACGTACAAATGTATGTATCTAGTTCAGATAGTTATGTTTTCCATTATTGTTCATATGGTCTCTGTGTTATTGGTTTCTTCTCATCAGATGTACATCCATTACAGGTTGGCAGAAAAGCTTTATAGTGTCTTTTTAACTTAATGTCAGTTGCAGCATCCATTTCTTGCAAAACGTCATAATTTTCGCAATTTTATTATTTTTTCTCGAATACCTAACATAAACAAATGTTTAGGATTGGCAATGAAAGACTAGGTGGTGTCGGGTAACCGCAACCAAACATATTTTTAGACCTCACTTGTGGTAGCTAACAATATATTACAATGTTACTGTAAGAATGTCGAAACTGCATGTATTACAATCCTTGTGGAGATATTTACAAAATAATGAAAGGTGAATATGATTACTTGGGGTGAGAGAATTTGCTGTATTTCGAAATGCCAATCATGACATTTACGCTCCCGATTGCTTGTTGAGGAAATTTCGTTACATATGTTCATTCCTGTCGATGTAGACTTCATTACATAGCGGTTGATGTGTAAGGGTATTAGCGATATAGCTAATTACAACGCAGGGCATAGGGCACAGAGGCATACAGAGATCATAATTTGCTTGATTTACACGCAAACTAACAATTGCTAAATTTGTATAGTTACCTCCAGGCGTTGACGGAATCATCGACTGTGTTGACGTAATTTCTTCATTGGTCGTTAATTCAACAGATGTGGTCTGATAGTGAGTGGTAGTGCCTGTGACAATAGAACTGTATGTTTTAGTATATCCAAATTCTTTTTAAGATATGTTATTCGAAATGATATCAATTTAAATTACAATATTTTAACTATTTCAATGAACTCGTCACACAAACACCATATAAGCATTTTACCTGCCATTGAAGTAGACTCCTGTCCATATAACGTGGTACTTTCTTCAGTGGTTGTCTCTGATATTGTTGTATATTGTCTCTTAGTTGTAACAGCTGCAAATACAGAAGAGTCATTTTTACAATAATGACAAGTCTAGTTTGTAATCAGTTTATTGCTCAAACAGATAATGACTCGCGTGAATAACTTGTTATACCGACTGTTTTAATGAAAATAATATTTTGTTACCTGATTGTGTAGAAGACGACATTATTGTTGTTTCTTTTGATGTACTTCCTTCATTTTATTTCTGTATATTAGAACTTTTGCTTGTTACCTGTTCTTATTTTACTATTTTTTTTCCGTTACGTTTATAAGCTTCCATTTAATTTTGCCACCAACACTTCTCTTTATTTACTAAGAATTGTATTTTTGTTGTTATTGTGAAACTCGTACCAGCCCAAATTTGTATTTATTATCTACATGTACGGTCCATGGACATTGATTAGTTCCTACGAACTATTTCCATGGCCCAAACCAGAAATGTTCTATCCGTTGCTTTCAGAGTTTGTGTATATATTTTTTCTTCTGGTGGAATAAATTTCAATTCAATTCAATTCAATTCGTTGGTTGTGAATCCACCAGAAGTTGTTAGATCCTGATCATGGGTTGTAAGAGCTATGAAAATATAAATAATCTACATTTAGTAACAGAAATTTGGGTTAAATGTAATACCATTTTCCACCATGTTTGACTAATGCAGGAAACAAACGAGAGCTGAAAACTTACTTACCTGGTGGCGTAGAAGACAAAACGATTTGTGTTTGGTTCTTTTCTATGGATGTTTTCTCATCAGTAGTGATAGGCGTCCCATCCTCTTTGAAGGAATAAACAAAACCAAACGATGGTTTATTCGCAATTGAAACAATTAACAGGTGACTTTTGTATTGAAAAGACGTTCACAGAGAACAGAAACATGATGCAAAATAGCATACCTGAGGTCGTTGTTTGAGTAGTCAACATTTCTTCTGTTGTTGTCTGTTCATGCGTTGTTGTGGGCTGCTCAGTTGGTAAAACTGAAAATGAAAAATCAAGTGGTTCAAATATATTGAACGGCAAATTGTCCCCATTTCAACATTGTCATCAATGGTTCAATTTATAATAATTATGTTTATTGTCGGAGTTCTTCAATTATAACTATATCCTTCTCAGAAATACTTTGCCAGAGATATAGAGAGCATGAGAGAGAGAGAGAGACTTTGAATGAGAGAGAGAGAGAAATTTGATAGCGATACAGACAGACTGACCGACAGACCGACAGACAGACAGACAGACAGACAGACAGACAGACAGACAGACAGACAGACAGTCGGGCGGGCGGGCGGGCGGGCGGACGGACGGACGGACGGACGGACGGACGGACGGACGGACGGACGGACGGACGGACGGACGGACAGACAGACAGACAGACAGACAGACAGACAGACAGACAGACAGACAGACAGACAGACAGACAGACAGACAGACAGACAAAGAGAGATAGGGACAGGCAAATAGTAGTGTGTGTCCGTTGGCACTGTTTCCTCTTAGATGGATAAAATACAGAAAAGTCAACTTCATAAATATGTGTACAAATGTAGTTAACTAGGAGTGAAATTTCATAACATAGTTATTATGACTTATGTATGAAACATGAGAGCGCCGTATTATGGAATTAACTCAAGGCCAGTTTCCTTCTCCTTTGGTACTAGGATGCAATACATATTATCAAGCATTTGCAATGAATTATATGAAAGGAACCAGTACATAATAATTTACAATATGTAAATATATATATATATATATATATATATATATATATATATATATATATATATATATATATATATATGTAGATATTGGTTTTCATTATTTATTCGTAGAAAAATCATTCTTTTTGAAACCAAAATAGTATATCTCACAAATGATGTTGTGTTTGTATTTTTTGTTGCTGTGCAACAAAAAAGGTTGATTTGTATATAGATGCATGGTGTGAGTTACACTATTACATTACGAAAACATGTGAAATGTACCACAAACTTTACCTTGCTCACAATTCTTCGTATTCACGTGACGTCACAAATTTACATATGAATACACGCCGCCATTTTGGCAGACAACAGCGTAACCGCGCGAACGCCTGTCAAATTCGAATTGTTTACATTTTGTAATCCTGACTTCCGCATTCCTAGGATGCCAGACTTTTGTTGTATAATTGAGTGTGGTAACAGAGGGGATAGAGATGTCGGTAAGAGGTTTTTTCGGATACCTAAGATTAGAACAAAAGAAGGTGAGAGGACGAAAGAAATATCTCAAAAGCGTCAGGAAAAGTGGCTTTCAAATATACGTCGTGCGGACATAAAAACATCGGGAATTGAGAGTGGATACTTGAGAGTCTGTAGTGATCACTTCGTTAGCGGTAAGTAAGAATAACTATTATATAGTAAACATAATTTTGTTCATTTTGACGATAATTACTGTAGGATAACATGTAATATAGTAATCCAAATTCAAATCAATCCGTGTACGCAGTGACGGCAGGTAGACTAGAATATAGAAATCACACCATCGGCAAATGTACCGTTGTACGAACATGGTTTATGCATGATGTAACCAACATGACGTGTCATACAGCGGTATGCATACAGCATGTACAGTGGATATCGCGGGTGGATAAAAATTACCTTGTTTTACTTCTATTTCATGAACCAAAATAGTATTGGACAAAAAGATCAGAACGACTTGCGATCCGGGCTTTCGAAGCGACAGCCCAACCTAGCCTGTAGCTTTGTTTACGTTCAACGTAAACATAAGTCGGCCCTTCCTTACTTCTCCGTGTTGAGTGAAATACACACACCGCGTAACGTCAGTGCAAGCTGTAATTTGAACGCGATGTCGTCTGTTTGTCTGTCGTGCGTCATGCATATCCACCGTAAATTAATATGCTGTACTTTTCTTTGAATTTTAGTACAATTACAAGATTAATAAAGTTAAATATTTATGAAATAAAAACTTGATTCTGAATGCCAAATGTTTAGTAACATTGAAAAGTAAACAAGCATTACAACCAAGTGTAAAATTTTGTTTTGTCATTGGTTTTCTTTCAGGTGGGCCAAGTAAACTGTATGATGAAAATAGTCTAGACTGGGCACCAACACTGAAATTAGGACATGCTGAAAATGTGACACCAGATTCAGCAGCAAAAAGGTACCAAAGGCACCAACAACGTGATTATAGAAAAAGAAAACTATCAGAATCAGCCTGTTTACTTCAGTCACTCTCAAAGAAAACAAATGTCTCATCCAAGCCAAATAACGACATTACAGATTCTCCTTTACCCCTTCCTAAGTCTAATCAGAGAGTGAGACATGTTGAGTGTCAGACAGACATAACGATGAATGACATGTTGCAAATGGAAATAGATGCTACAACACTCAAAGAAGATGCAAAGAAGAGTAATGTAGAACTATATGAACTAAGACAAAAGGTCCTTGATGTTGAATTCAACCAACTTTCTTTTGAAACCAGTGACGAGAAGACACGTTTTTATACAGGCTTGCCAAACTTCACAATTTTACTTGCAGTTTTTGAGTTATGTTCAACATTTATAAAATCCACACATAGAAATATTCTTTCAAAATTTCAGGAATTTATTTTAGTTCTAATGAGACTTAGACTTAACTTACAACTTCAAGATTTAGCTTACAGGTTTCACATATCCCAATCTACAGCCTCCAGAATTTTTACGAAATGGATAGATGTAATGTCAGTTAGACTTAATTTTCTCATTATCTGGCCAGATAGAGAAGTGCTAAGGGAAACGATGCCAGCTGAGTTCTGTAAGTCTTTTGGGAATAGAGTTTCTGTTATTATTGATTGTTTTGAAATTTTTATTGATAGGCCCTCTAATCTTAAAGCCCGTGCGCAAACCTGGTCAAGTTACAAGCATCACAACACTGTTAAGTTTTTGATTGGAATTGCTCCTCAAGGTGGTGTGTCATTCATTTCAAAGGGATGGGGAGGGCGAGTTAGTGACAAATATCTTACCGAGCACTGTGATTTACTTCAAAATCTTGTCAATGGTGATATTGTTCTAGCAGACCGTGGTTTTGACATTGCCGACAGTGTAGGTTACTACTGTGCCACTCTGAAAATTCCAGCATTTACTAAAGGAAAATCACAGTTACCGGCTCTTGAAGTGGAAACAACTAGAAAAATTGCACACGTTCGAATACATGTTGAGAGGGTGATTGGACATGTTCGCAGAAAATATCAAGTTTTACAAAGTACATTGCCTATTGAATATTTGATTAAGAAGTCAGGAGATGTTGAAACACCAATTGATAAAATAGTAAAAATTTGTTGCGCTTTGACCAACTTGTGTGACTCAATTGTTCCAATGGAATAAAAAAGAACACTAAGAAAACAATACAATGTATGGTCTGTTATGTCATATTCTTTATTATCATACAAATATAAATCTTTCTTTCTTCCACATATTTACAACAGAAGTTAAAATGGTTTCAGTTGGCTAAGACTGACAGTAAATAAAAATCTTCTTGGTATGGTATGGAGTAGAATACAGTATTCTTACAAGCACAGACATCAGAACATTGACAAGTCTAACGTGGCACAAACTGGGAAAACAAAAAAATGAATTGGATTTATAACAATTTATACAGCATGCTGGAATAGCCGAGACTTGTGTTACATTTCATGGTTTGATAGAAACAGTTGTATGGCCTCTTTGCATGTACATGAATGGTAAAAGGGGAACTTCAAATTTGTTTGTGAACCTAATTACTATTATGTACGTAAAGCGGCCATACTAATGTTCCTATCAAACCATGAAATGTAACACAAGTCTCTGCTATTCAAACATGCTGTATCAAGTGTTATAAATCTAATTCATTTTTTTTGTTTTCCCAGTTTGTGCCACGTTAAACTTGTCAATGGTCTGATGTCTGTACAAGTGTTAGACAATGGACGTGTCTTGATATTTATAAAATCACAACTATTTACACTATGAGCATGTAGTTTTCATTAGATGAGGCATCAAACTGAGATTAATCACTAAGTGCCATGTTTTAAGACAAACAAACTAATGATAGCATACAATCATTGCTTCCAAATTAAAGTTTCTTCTCTGTTTGTGGTTACAATGATGAAACAGACTTTTTACAATAGCTGCATATTACCCACTGCTAATATCAAAAGAAAAAATGTAGTCTATACAAATGAAAGAATGGACTATGTGAAATCATAATATAGTCTGGGTTATGTACTATGATGGACATATATCTGGCTGTGTACTATCATGGAAGTATAGCTGGCTATGTACTATCATGGAAGTATAGCTGGCTATGAACTATCATGGAAATATAGCTGGCTATGAACTATCATGGAAATACAAAGTACAAAACATGGAAATACATGGAAATACAAAGTACAAAACTATGTACTATCATGGAAATATAGCTGGCTATAAACTATCATGGAAGTATAGCTGGCTATGAACTATCATGGAAGTATAGCTGGCTATGAACTATCATGGAAGTATAGCTGGACTATGTACTATCATGGAAGTATAGCTGGACTATGTACTATCATGGAAGTATAGCTGGCTATGAACTATCATGGAAGTATAGCTGGCTATGAACTATCATGGAAATATAGCTGGACTATGTACTATCATGGAAGTATAGCTGGACTATGTACTATCATGGAAGTATAGCTGGCTATGAACTATCATGGAAATATAGCTGGCTATGAACTATCATGGAAATACAATGTACAAAACATGGAAATACATGGAAATACAAAGTACAAAACTATGTACTATCATGGAAGTATAGCTGGCTATGAACTATCAATGAAGTATAGCTGGCTATGAACTATCATGGAAGTATAGCTGGCTATGAACTATCATGGAAGTATAGCTGGCTATGATCTATCATGGAAATACAGCTGGACTACGTACAAGTGACCTACAGGCATAGCTGGGCTATGTACTTTCATGCACTTGGTCTGGAATGCCAGTGGGCAAGCAATTCTGGAAGGATACCACATTTGAAAAAGGTGGTCACCTTTTCCACTGTTTCCTCCCAGAATTGCTTGTCTGGATATACTCTCTCGATGTGCATTTCAGTTGTTGTCCACACAACGAAGTCACAGTAGTCAACTTCCATGATATGGATCTGTGTCTGCACTTGGTAGTAGTAGTTGTGACGACGGTTGAGTCTAATGTTGCCGTCCTTGTCTCTCACCAAACACTTATTTGGACCAATAATGGTTTCTAAAACTTCACATAGTGGGCACTGTAAAACAAAAAAGTTAAAGAAAAAAAATAGCTTGTTACAAAACTAAGTTGTTTACAGGTTTTATTTATGTGCAGGTTCCTCTAAAAAATTATTATTTTAATTTTTCACTATATGTTTACATTGCATCTATTGTAGTGGTGTGACCGCTACAACTTTCATCATTCATACAGAAGTTCTCTTCTTTCATTTTTTATTGAAAAACACGTGTTTCAAATGATCTGTTTGATTGTTATTGTCCCAAATACTGGTATATTATTACCATGGGGGAGAGGGTACATACACAACCAAGGGTGATGTACGTGATTTGCCACAATGGACTTAATTTACCTTCATTTCACAAGTTCCAATACCACAGCAGTCACATCCAGGAATTCCATCAGGTGTTGCACCTAGGTGTGGCCATTTAACATTCAGTTGAAGTCCACTCACTGATACAATGAAGTTATCATGTACTTTCTGTTGTGCTTTTTCATACTCTCTCCGAGCCACATCTTCATGCAATATTCCCCATCTGAAAGGTCATACATTGATAATCAGTTAGAAAGAATGTGAAATTGCATTAATTTGTTCTACCTGTGAATACATTTTAACAATTTATTTAGTTGAAATTCAAACACAAAAGTTTACTCCACCATGGAGCCAGTTTTAGCTCGCAAATAACTATGATAATACTATACTCATGTAAGTGGCAGACATTGCCTATGCTCTACATGTCAAATAGTATCATGCATGTGACATAATATCATGTGACTGTGGATGTTGACATGTGAGTTAATTATTATCATTATAACCCAAACTATTTTCAATATTGTATTTTCACTAATAAAGTAGTAAAAACGGATTTGTCATTACTCAAGATATTATAGCGATGGTGTGTAGGGTTCCCCTACCCCAATCAATGATGTAAAATGTGAAATACTTACTCTGTGGCCTTACTGCTGAATTGGTGTTCTTCAGGGTAACATATTCTCTTAATTAAACTTTGTGATGGGTTGGTAGGGTCAGAGTGAGCAGCTGACTTCATATTGGAAGCTGTCACTCGTCCAGCTCTATGTTGGAACCACAGATGTGACTTAGCTTGTTTCCTAGTTTCTAGTTCTATAGATTTACAGTCTCTCTCTTCCAGCTCAAATGAGAACGTTTTACATTCGTTAAGTAATTCTGAATATTTCAAGTCGACATACTTGACATCAAAATAACTTGTCAGTGGCTTTGGCAGACAGTTCTTTGTGCATGACGGAACATAGGCTTTGTGATAATTTGGCACGAAAGCAAGGCATTGTGGTTTGGTTTTAGCCTGTGAAATTTTTTGAAAAAAACAATTTGCAGTACTGTCATGTAGATTTACAGCAGTTACTTTTTCTTTCTCCTTTACAGATTTATCGACAACTTCACCACCTTCCAATACAGTGTCTAGCATTTTTTTCTTTCGTTTGGCTGATGTAAAGTCTATGTTTCGGCATTCTTCATAAGTGACCTGTGAAGAGAAAAAATTATGAGCTTCAAATAATATTACAGAACCCAATTATGCATGAGTGCAAGTGTGGCATATTAGAGGATATTTGCACTCATGCTTGCAGTGTTCTCTATACCCATACTTCACAAACATAACAAATGAAAGTGCAGCAGAAAACATCGCAAGTTTGAGTGTAAAACCTCTGTAACAATACTGGCACTCATGCAGTATGGGGTTCTGTTATTATTACATATTAAATTTACGTACGTTTATCAAAGATAGCAAATTTCCATAAAAATGTGTGATACTGTGTGATCACATAACTTTCATGTAGAAGAAAGATCATGCCTTCATTTTCATATCATTTGTATAGTCATTTTATAACGTTTTCAGTATTGCACTGCATTGCAAATACCACTAGTATGTGTGCACACCACCAGTGCGAGTAATTGTGGGGTATATGTGTAATAATACTTAGCATGCATGATTTAGCAAAAAAAAAATATTTGTAACTAAGCAGTGGTATTAGGAAAAAAGTATTCCATGGAAAGTGGACAGCTGCACCTTTTGCATCAATTTACCTTTCTTTGATAGCAAGGCATCCACTTAGCTTTTTCCTCTGTACAGGTAATAGAGTTTTGAAGTTTGACTCCAGCTTCAATGGCATACAAAACAGCCCCAACATGTGAACAAGATTCACATAACCTACAATTTCAAAGAAAAAATATTATTAATGTAAAGTAGTGGTCAGTCATAACTTTATAATTCTCTGATACATAAAATTTAATGTTAAAAGAATTAAAATGTTTGGTCTATGTGTAGATTGGTGTTAGTCTCATGAAGTTGGGATGGGGTGGGTTGACAAATAATCTAAACAAAGAGTATGCAGAATTATAATTATCAGTATCATCATCACCATCGCCGCCATCAACACAATTGGCATCACTTGTCTATGGATTTCACATTTCTCATTGTTTAATAATAGCACTCAAAGCACAGATATAGACACGTTACTAAACATTATTTAGAGAATAAATGTATCTAAAATCACAAAAACAATGTCATTTCAGTTAATCAATCCCAGTTACGATTATTGAATAGGTTATTTTTCATCTACATTCTATACTAAAAAATATCATAACTTTGTAAAATATAAATATTGACTCCATATATTTCAGTTTGTTCTATATATATATTCAACATATCAGCAAAAACAATTAAATCTTGAGACAGGCTAAGAGATACATTTGGTCCAACAGTGTTGTATTTGTGAATAAGTCAGATGTCTACAAAAAAAAGTTGTTCACAAACACCCCAGTTGCACAACCTGAAGAAAAGGACAACTTACCCAGCCATACAATTACAGTGTGCAGTTATGACAGTGCCATTCTGTTCAGCTAGTATCCATGTTTTTAGAGGTGTCTCCCTCGACCTTTGGGAGTGATTAACCTGAAAAATACAAAATAAATTTTTAACCTTACATTGCTAGTATTTTACTTTTACGCAATTACTTTATCATATAATTCGGTACTGTTGATCTTTGAACAAACATAGTAAACTACACTATAAACTTGTGGAATCGACGTTTAGACTGACGATATGCATGACAGTTGAATGTCTTCATTCGAAAGTCATATCGGTAAAAATCAAACTTACCCTGCCCAGAATCAAAACTTTTCCTATTGCCAGGACCTTCACAGATAGATCTTGAACCCATCCGGAAACAAAAAAATTATACGCATCCATAGATTTCCAATTCTTCATTTGGTCTCTACTATAAAATGACGTCTGCAACACCAGATAGTTTACGATGTCTGGATACTCTATGACTGGAAAAAACTTTGCATCCGTCGTGAATTCAGATTTTTTCAGAGAATATGGATCAATACCACCACATAGTTGTGTTTTCTCCACGTATCTGGACTTCGAAGCTTTATCGAGTAACGGAAAGTAGTCTGAAAACCCGTCGCTATTCATATTCAAATAACGGAGTTCGCGGGCACTGATAATGAATGAGGTTGTCTGCCAAAATGGCGTCGTCATCGTTTTCACCGCTGGTGGCGCAATTTTTATCACGTGATTGCAACCCAAGAATTCGTTCCATTGAACCCCATAGCGCATGTGCATTCATATCCTCCAAGTACATCAACACATGTTGCATTATTTAAACATGGGTTGCTGGCACAAGTAGACACTGAAACAGTAGAACGTTATTATCTTGGTTGATTCATTGTGAGACGCAAGTTAATATTCATGAGTGTTTTCACCCGTGTGTATTAAAGTTACTTACATAAAGACGTCGCCTTCACTGCTCTCGTGTTATAACTGACTTCTGGCATTGTTAGTACGCTTGCCGTTATGACAGAGATGTCCAACGTGTATTTAATAGTACTAAATTATCTTATTAGATATTGTCCACACTTATACCACAGTGTCTTCAATATGTAAGAAATAACTTGATTTTGATATTTGATCCCCAATCTCCAAGTTCAGGTTCATAAAAGAAAGCCAACATCTATTACAAAACGTAATATGTAATATGTAATATAGGGGTAAACTCTTCAGAGAAGTCCATATGGCTGTCATTCAGTCATATTTTATAGTATCGAGAAAGGAAGTGACATGCATGTGGCCTATACAGTACATCACCATTGTGCTAAATAGGATTAAAATCGGTCATTGTATGTCAGAGATATATATAAATTCAATCGCAAAAAAACGGTACAGGATGAATTACATTCCAATGTTTACAATCCAAAAGAAGGATATTTGTAATGAAATTGAGTGCGAATGGTATCTGAAAAAAATATCATATGACCTTTGCACCCCCCCCCCCCACCCTTTGAGTCGGTGTTTTAGAAATTGGTATCACATTACAGTGCTGCTGCATCAGTTATGCAAATTAATCTTGAATACTAACCCTGACAATCTTCTGGTATTCCTCGTCTGAAAACAAAAGTGTTGGATTATATATATATATATGCAATAATTCAAGGACATAAGCAACATAGACCCTCCGATGGCCATGGCATCTAATTACCGAAAATATGCCAATAACTTATTGAAACTAAAAGCTAAATCGATAATATTATCAGGACAGATGCGCTTTGGTATTGTAAATGTATGTACCAAGTTATAATGAATTCGAAGCATGCATTCCTGAGATATAGCCTAATTACTGAAAACCATTAATTACATTAATTGCTCATTAATATTCATGATGTCTACCAAAACCTCATCAGTTCTTGATTACCCTATGGAACACGTCTGCCGAATTTCATTCGAATTGATCCAGCCGTTTTTTAGGAAATGGTGATACACACACACACACACACACACACACACACACACACACACACACACACACACAAACAAACAAACACACGCACACACACACACACACAGACTTTTCACCCCTAATACATATCCTTCCTTAGGGAAGGAAAAAATGCTGCGAATTTAGGTTAGAGCTCAATGTGAAATTTCTCCTTTCTCTTTGGAATAAGATGAAAACAGCGCTATATTAAGACAATGCCTCCTGTTCTTGTAAATGGGACACTTCAAAGCTATCCATGGTATCTATTTTGGGCGATACAGTTGGTATGGGAAAGGATTCTGTTTTGGATTTTTGGTATGAGAATAATTTTGGTTTTGAGGTCTCGGAGGAGCTCTCCCCTCACCCACCCACCCCCCCCCCCACCCCCTACCCCGGTACCTTGGGGACATTATCAATAATAATCCAATAGATATACATTCAATGGACAAAGATTGTATACAGTAACTAACCTCGATGGATCAACCAGTTTCAATACTTCCCCTTTCTTTGTATTCATATATGCCCGTGTTGTTGCAAGTACGTATATTTCACCTGTAAAATTGGCAAAACATGAGTCGGCGTTCAAACTTGATGACGCCATAGGGTATCAGGTGCCCATGCTCGGGCTTACCATGCAAAGCCGAATATAGACTATTGGTTGGGTGATATCAGTATAAAACCGTTTGGGATCCGTTTAGCGCTTCTGTCCGCGGCGCTCATCTGTAACTACACTACGTCTTCATGGTAGATGCGAGCTAATGCAGTCGCACATCCTGTGCCGTACGCGTGCAGGTGGACAGTCGATCAAACAGATCGCAAACGAATTTTATCCTGAACACATCCAATCTAAAAGCGATTTGACAAAGATCACAATGGGTCCACAAGTACATGTGCACAATAATATCAACGTCTTGAGTGTGATAGTTGGGGCTATATGCCATTTTGTTGTTATTGCGTAAGCTTTGGTAACCTTTATGTGTGAAATGTTATCGTCATAAAATCAACCAGGTCTCTTTTTTATGTTGTACATGCGCCACCAGGTCGCGTAATTGAGAACGAACGTTAACATTGCCCCTGTCATCATGCACGACTAAGTGAAATATAAAGGCAGTATACTTTCCCTACCGGCTTCGTCTTCTCCGAACGACAATATATATCTTGGAAATATTCCAGTAAGACCATTATTGCAGATGTTGTTATCTCCCATACAAATATTATGGTGATCCCAGGTACCATTTTCGACGTTTTCCACTAATGTGAATAATTTTCTTCGAGAAGAAAAAAAAAACAGGTGAAAAGGTTGAGTTGCCAATACTGTATGAGGGGTGAAGCTAAACAACGACACGAAATGCATTTATGTTCCTTTATTACTTTACAACCAAAATTAATTACACACACACACACACACGCGCACGCACGCACGCACGCACACACACACATGTACACACACACAACACACACACACACACACAAACGGACGGGCGGCAGATGGTTATAGGACACAGCATCGTTAGCCCTTCGGACTTCACCTACTTGGGGCTAAAAAGATATCCTTAGTAAAACCTTACCCTTTATCGTAATCACCAAAGAAATATTGTCCAGCTAAATTAGGAGACTGACAACCACGGTAAACATAACCACCAATCACTGCCTTCCCCACTGAGTGGTCGTATACATGTAGTGGCTCAATGTCTTCACATGGAAAAAAAATAGCAAGGTGTCAACATTCATGTATAGTCAACGAAACAAATAAATTTGATCAGCCAACCTCCTGGGTGAAATACAAGATTGAATGAGCTGTCACCCGATTTTGGCCAGTCAAGAATAATATCTCGAAGTGAAACTGTAAGCAAGTAGAAAAGGAGTGAATGTAATAATTAATAATATGTCGTGGTGCTGACAGAAGATAATAAAACTGTGATCAAAATGAAGAAAGTAGCGGAGATAACTGACAAAACAATGACTGCTAGTTCAAGGAGACCTCAGTACTTTGTCTGATCGATTGATTGTGTATGTCCATTTAATAACGTCGACAAAGATGCAACTGCCCCCCTTTGATATAACTATAAATCCTCGTCAAACACCAATTTTTTTTCTCATATTTTGCAATATAGTGAGCAGGCAGTCGGAATACTGACAATGCATATACACAGACATAGTGAATGTGTAGAGGCATTACCTGAGAAGAATGGAGGCATAAATGTAGGAAAAAATGAGGCAAACATGGCCTCTTACATGTCCTTATTTTTTTTTTAATTGATTACTGTGGGGGACACCCCCTTCCCACACCCTCCCCACGAGCTACCATGGGGAATGCTGTTTCAAGATTGAAAGATAAAACCCTGCTGACTACAAGTACAGCCAAATGTGAGAGTGGGAGACATGTTATTGAAAGTTAACGTCATTGCCTCTTCAAAACATGATCAAACAAAATCAATGAAACTCACCATCGAGGTCCTCATTACACATATCGACGTCATAACAACTGTAACCCTCCTTTCCTTTCCAACCGTAGTTACCACCCTTGACAACTAGGTCAATTTCTTCATAACTTTGATGACCTACATCGCCGGAGAAAATTCTCCCCTTGCCATACGAAGTATGTCTATCACCCCTATCGATGGAACTTCTCCACAAACTACGAAAGCCATATGCAAATATTTCAGGAAGTCCGGTGGATTTGTTCACGTATTGCATATGGTTTACCACCTTCCTCGTGGTCAACGTCTATGCGAAGAACAGATCCGGGGAAAGTTTTCCTGTTGAAACCAAAACGGGATATATTATATGTTAGTTTTTATTATACTCCGTAATAAATCATACTGATATGTTGGTTTCTATATAGCACATTCCCATAATGTGCTCAGAGTGATTTACAATTGTTACCCCCTGGTACAGACCTGTCGCAGCCAACAATCTACCAGAAACAAAAACAGAAATATTTAAATCTCACGAAAGGTGCCTTCATATTTACCACGGCACGTAGATCGTGCTCCGATCCGACACGTCTTCAACTAGTGCCTCCTCAGAGTATAGGAGTCTATATAACTACATGTAAAGCTATTGCTCACCATTATTTCAGATTCCGATTGTGGAGTCAATTTTTACTCTTTATCACAATGCTATATGATATGACAGTTTGTTGTGTCATATGTCCCTCCTAACAGCAACTCCATGCGCCTAAGTCTAAGAGTGGCCCTATTTTGTTCTGTTTCTCATTACTGTACCATATTACAAATGTGGGTCGGTCGGTCGATTGAAAAATTCATCATCATGTAGTTGCTACTCTTCTCTTTTCCTCTTTGATGTTTTCTTTTTATGTGTTTTTGTTGATGTCGGAGGGTTGAAACTTTGTATTCAGTGGGTCGCCCGGATAATGAAAAACAGAAAAATAGGGTGACCCTATTAAATTGACCCTAATAAATTTAAGTACGTCAGACAACAATTTAGCATTTCATGATCATCTGATTTGTTAAATTTTACAGTTGGAGAAAGATCAATACAGGCGATCACGAGTAAAAATATCTAATACCGAACTTCAGGCTCCTTTTACTTAGTTGAAGTTTTTGCTACACTGTGAACATTTTATTGTTACATATTCAACCAATGCGAATCTCGTTGTTGTATTCAGAATTGAAACCATTTTCAAAAGAAATGCGATACTAACAATTACTGTATGATACAAAATCGAGAGAATATAAACTCGTAGTTTACATACTTCGAGGTACTTTAGTAGTTTGTATTTTACAAATATTGTGTTGTAAATTAGAACAATGCTCATAAATGGATAATCGTAGGGCAATTGTTCTTCTTTCGACATATGGCACACTTCCTACTTTATTGGCCATGGATATTTTTGAAATGTTAAGATAGTCAATGAGGCTACAGACGTGAGACACTGACAGAAGTATCTATCAACACTTCATAGCAATGGATCGCGTACACCAAGGGTGGTTGTGTATAGAAATGGATGTGAAATGATGCTATAACGTTGTAACATGTTATAAACAGTGCAGTCAAAGTTTGGAACAGTCAGTCTGAACTTGCAGTCAGGATGAGTAAGTGTCAATTATTGTCACCCAAGATCAGAGAGAGGCGGTCGAGGCGTTTTTCGCCCATTCTGATTGGGATTGGTCGTTGTGCAAGACACAGAGAATATCTGTACTCGATGTGCTCATAACTTGGTTTCAAGCAAAGAAGACGGCTAGAATTGACGTCAATGACAAATTTAGTTTTTGTAATCGTGTACATGTATATGGCACACTATCGTGATTTTCAGCTTTCGTGTTTATTTTGGAGATAATGTAAGCATCATTAGGATTAGTTCGTGTGTGTGTACTACATGTTGATTGACAGCTCCGTAGCGTTATCAATGGCAGGCAAAGTCTATGGTTAATGTTAGAACTTCATCGTGTGATTTCATTGTTCTGCAAAAGTATGAATATTATATATATTGCACAACTACGTTATGGTCTTTGAGATATGAACTTGTATTACTAATCTAGACAAGGTGATTGGATATTGAATCTAAGGTGATGTCATGCGTCATATACTCTAAGAATAGAGATTTATATAAAATTGAAATGTATTTACTTGTCAATCCAACGGAATATTCAGCCACGTACTGGTATATTGCCGATTGTTTTTTTTTCCAAGTAATACCACGTTGCCCCCGACAATCGATAAATATCACCTGGTTTGAGTGTGAATGCAACTAGAGATGGGGATGCAGTTGCAATGAATGTTATTAAGTCATCACTACATCGCGCCTCGCTGTATATCCTTTTGCGTATTCACAACTATAACTGTAACAGTGTAAAAAAAATCTAAAATAAACCAAAATAAAAAACATACAGATTTTGTCCATTTCCTTTTGGTCCCCATGGATCGCCAGGTGAACCTTTAAACTTTCCGCCATCACCAAGAAAGATGTATAGATAGCCGTCTTGAGGTCCGAAGATGAGCTGCCCGTCATTATGGATTGTGGTGTTTTCTGGTATATGCAACAACAACCTCTCAAAATCTGGATCTATTTTATTTTTATTACCCTGTGCCAACCTCCGTTCGGTGACAAAAACTCCTACATCGACCCCCTGTGGCGTTCTGCTTGTTACATAAGATACAAACACGCGCCCGTTCTCTTTAAATTGTGGATGGAATGCCAAACCACCCAACCCACGTTCATCACCTTTTGCTCGGCCACTTGAATAGTGAAGGTAGTTTGACATATCTAGGAAAGGTTCGTCATACTTCGTTCCGTTTTTGTCATATATGTACACGATCCCTCTTTGTTCTCCTACGAAAAATCTATGTGAGCCGTCCCCAGCGTGTGTGGCAATAATAGGCATTACTAGTTTACTTGCTACTTTCTCAACACACAAACATCCCTCACGATTTTCAACTGCCCCTGTCAGTTGCTCACCGAGCTCGTTATTGGCTAAAACGTCAGGATAGCAATAACCAACATCAATTGCAGCGACGAGGTTACAAAAGTCAGTGACAGAACTTTGGGCAGCAGACAAAATCGTCGGTTCTTGTACCATATACTCTATCACATGTTGACATTCATTATAAAAGTCTAAACAGTAATCAGTGCACAATGCAGGCAAGGGTGTCTTCGAATTGGTCGTTTCCATGGAATACATATGAGATGAAAAGGGTGAGCATTCCTGACACAATATTGTTTGCACATATTCCTGGCAAAATTCGGAAAGTGTTCCTGTGTTGGAAAGTATTTCATCGTACTGTCGCTTCAGGTGGTCATCGATGTCCTTAGTGCAGCAACCAACGTCAGTATACTGGGTACAAAATGATAAATCCTGTATGTCGACATAAGGGGGTAGATAATCCAGACATTGTGGATGTCCAGAGATTTGTGACCGTATCATAAGTATTAGCAAGAGCGGAAGACTTCTTCTTATCGAATTAACCATGGTGACACTCCCTTCTTGGCGTACAGAAAGATGGACGACTACCTATTCTTCTCAATCGTCCTTCCTGCTAGTATATTGACGCACAGACAAGAACTTACTTGTCTGCGATTAACGCGTACTTTAATATATTGTGTTCAGGCACAAAAGGCTGAAAGATCACGCGTTGTCGACGTGAATAAATCTGGGCATAGACCCACGGGTGGAGGGTCTATGACGTGGGTCAGAATATTACTGAAAATTTATCAGTGGCGATGGGAGTCTTTCCTTCCAGACCAAATTTTACTTCGGTTATGCCAAACAATAGTCTATCAATTGACCAAGCGATCAACCAACTGGATTTATATAGAGCCAAACTCCAATAGGTCTGAAAGGACCAGTCGTTGGTCCGCTAAATAGTCTGAGGCTTACGTAACCACTCGCTACCCGGAAACAATATAATGACTGGATCTTTCGGGCAAGCTGGACTCACAGGGGCACGTATTAATACTTAGATTACCGCCCTGGATTGCCGTTTTCTTAGGAAAATATCGTAAGAATCCTGCTGCTACAAATGTATCAATCTCTATACGAGTGGAAATATTTTTACCTTACAGGTAGGAATATATACTAGTAGTCAAAAGGTTGTTATATTTAGTCTGTAGACCAGGAAAACAACAATCTAAGAAATATTACACGCCCCTATGGCTGGACACACTCTTACAGCAGAAATAACGATGCCTTGATGCCCATGAAGATAGACACATTTCAACTCCATTGAAAAGTGATAAAACATCAGCTTTCTTTAATCATGGATGAATTAGGTCTCCCCTAATACATCCGTACACAGAGGCCGGAGGGGTTACAGAGCATGTCATATAATAATAATAATAATAATAATAATAATAATAATAATAATAATAATAATAATAATAAATACTTTATTGATCCCACATGGGGAAATTGGGACACTGCCAGCAGTATAACAATTCACACAATACAAAATGATACAATTATTACAGATACACAACAAGATACACATACATGTAATGTTAAATTTAAATAGCTACAATAATTCAAAACTCAAACCCACAAGATCACTGCACTGCAGCTCAACACTGGTCATTAAAAATTCTTATTGCCTGTGGTAAAAAACAATTCCTGAAGCGCTCAGTTACAATCTTTGGTAAATTCAATCGTTTACTAAAAGTGCTCTTACATTCACAAAAAGTGGAATACAAAGGATGACGGTCATTCTCTAGAATTGTTAACAGCTTTTTCAAAACTCTCTTATTGTATATCTCCTCGAATTTCTCTTGTCTCTTAACAATTTTATCTATGCCACCTTTCAATTGTTTATTCAAATTCCCTCCCCAACACACAACACCAAAAAACAAGACACTGCCCACAATAGATGTGTAGAAATTACTCAGGAAGTCGCGACTGATGTCAAAGGATCGCAATTTACGAAGGCAGTACATACGGGAGTAACATTTTTTGAACAGATTTTCAGTGTTTTCTCTCCAATTTAGTTTTCCATCAATCCCCATACCAAGATACTTATATGAATGAACCATCTCAACCTCTTTATCATATAAACTAAGAAGTAAAGCAAAGCACTTAGCCCTCCTCTTTGCTCTATAATGTCAACTCCATTAATGTCCATATTTACATAATGCATGCGTATAGCTGATTAATTAATGCAACCATATCATGATCAAGTCTTGAGGAGTTGCCCAGATGACTATTCCCAACAACATTGATAATGATCAATACAAATTTTAGTTATGTGTGAAATGTATTCAGTTTTCTTAACTGACTTATAAGTACACTCTTGTGACATAAATTCAATATCCTTGAGTAAAGTTTAATGATCTTCTAGTCAAAGTAGGACATACTATGATCAAAATATTCCTTGAAAATGAATAACAGCATTTAATAAGAATTAAGAGTCATTAAAAATTGGCATAAGTGCATTTCTAAATATTTGTTGGTCTTTTCAATGAAACCCATTCTCATCTAAAAATCAAGATACAAAATTAAGAGACGCATTACTATCCGATGAAAAATTACATCAAAGTTGAGTCAGTTCAATATCCATTATGGCACAGTGTTTACATTTTTTTAAATAAAATAACCTATTTTCTTGTAAATAAGATGGTCACCTCACCACCCCCCTCCCCCACCCCACCACCGAATTTCTTTTATTCTGTAAAAACGACTGCGCAAAGCTTTTAATATGGCAAAGTGTCAAGGTTTTATAAGAAAAAAAATATTTTCATGGAAATTGGCCCCTTAGTGGTATCCTACTAAATACGAACATTTGACCAACTGCATTTATTTTGTGATATTTTTTAACATATTATACGATTGCATTCCTTTCTTTGGATGGTTATTCTTGGATTTTCTCTTCCATATACTTGAAGTCGTCATCCTAGAGAATTGTAAAGATAAAATAAATGTCAGTAAAGTATCCAGGAGTAGATAATTCAACACAACATTAACCCCACCACCCACCCCACCCTCTACCAGGCTGTTCCATTCGTTTCATTTCACTTTCGTGCAACAGATGCATGCGCATTCATAGAAAAATAGTCGTTTGCATGAACTATGAACGAGATCGATCCAAAATCTAACTTCATACAATTATATAACACAGCTCACCGTTACTATCAGGTTTATGCAATGAAATGCATCCTGTCCACTACTGCAGTCCTCTTAAAGTGAAGTGCTAGCAACGTTTTCTTTTGATCGTTGCTGAACTCTTGGTTTTCCGCACAGTTTATCAAAATGACTTTTGAGCATAAACATTCATAAATCTGACATATTTAGGAGACCCATAGTATCTTATTAATGATAATTAACTCCATATTCATACAATTGATGAAGCGGCGTGATTTATTTTCGTGTTTGTAATAATGTCAACAATGTAAGTCATAGAATTAATACCTCTATGGGTGGTGATGCATCATACGCCATGATAAATCCTCCCCTGACCATGTTGAGATACTTCTGTTCTAGCGCAGACTCCGCATCTGCATGTCTGCCATTGCGGTATTGATGGTAAACACCTTCATTATGTGCACTTTCCATGATGTGCTTTGCACTTGAAACACCCCGGTAGACTAAACATACTAACACTGAAAACAGTAGTATCACAGCAAATGCAATAGTCACAGCAGCCGCTGTCATTAACTGTGTAATATCTGGGAAGTAATCAAAACACAGTTATGATAATGACGATGAGGAGGAGGAGGAGAAGAAGAAGAAGGAGAAAGTGAAAGGGAGGTGCAGGAGGGTGGTGCTTATTAACATTGATGTCATAACATGTACGAAACATACGGCGGCCCAGAGATGACAAAGGAACAATACATTTAATTTGTGGAAGAAATAATTAAATTTTTGAGAGCAAAATATTCAGTACAAGGATAAAAAAAATTCTTTCATAGGACAAAACATTATTTTTTTGGTTCAAAATAGAAATATCAAAGCAAAAAGTTCAAATTTGTAAGACAAAACTTTTTTTTCCAAGAGCAGAAAATTTATTTGCATAACAGGATTTTACCTTTTGAGGCCCAAACGTTTTCCCCCAAGAATAAACTGTAATACTTTGTACAAAAATGGGACACCCCAAGAACAGACTTTGAAATTCCAAGTCAAAACTAAATTTGATGGTATGAGTTACATTTAATTTCAATATGTGCAACTCTCTGCCTCTGAGGGCGCAATTTAGTTTGAACTGCCCAATTTATTCTCTGACAAAATTCTTTTTCACACGGCAAACTTTTTTATTGGCGGCGGAAGTGAAGTTATCCAACAATTCCTTGGACGATACCCACAGGCGCTCGTGAAGTTGCTAGATCACAGAGAACTACGGCAATGCAGAACTACGACAGTGCAGTGTCAGGCTGAACAGTGAGCAACGAAGCTGATTGATGGACCTTGTCTGTCACACCACCATTCGTGGACTGAGATAATATTAGTATAGGAAATGCAGCGAGGCGCGTTAGCACCGAGCATATTACATGTATCCTCAGACCACTACAGAGAATACCGGTCTGAGATTAGCTCTGGATGTATATGCAACGAGGTTCGACAGTAGTCTGAGATATACCGCAGTACCGTAATGGTCGCCGGCTGAGCTGTATTCTCTATATATATCGCAGTACCGTAATGGACGCCGGCTGACAATCTAAACACATCGCACGATAAGAATGTGAGAAATTGTTTGTGTACATTAGCTGTGTCCTCAGTCAAACACACAGTCAGTAATTAGTGATCTAGGAAACTCTGCATGGTGCTATAATACCATAACATCGCTGACGGATCAGGATCATCTCTCCCAATTTCAACTTGTCCCATTTCAACTCGCCCAAGTGTCAACTCGTCCCAAAGTAAATCGCAATCCCATGTCGACCAATGGAAAGTCCCTTAGGACCAGAGACTGTGTAGTGATTTTATTACAACCTGATTGTGTACGTCATGTCATTGACCTTGTGTGTCACATGTTTATCATTGTTATTATGGTCAGAGTCAGCTGTATTTATGATTGTTACCACTCAAAAGGTAAAAATCCTGTTATGCAAATAAATTTTCTGCTCTTGAAAAAAAAAATTTTGTCTTACAAATTTGGACTTTTTGCTTTCATATTTCTATTTCGAATCAAAAAAATAATGTTTTGTCCTATGAAAGAAATTTTTTATCCTTGTACTGAATATTTTGCCCTCAAAAATTTAATTATTTCTTCCACAAATGTATTGTTCCTTTGTCATCTCTGGGCCGCCGTAGAAACACTTCACAATGCATAAGGTAAAGATTTAACATGAAATTAGTTAAATGTGCCGAACCAAGAAGGAAAAAAGTGTAGCTTTTTAATCATTCTGACTAGCTTCCAACCTGTTGTCGGAATACCATCACGTCAGCATAAAAAATCATTCCATGATAATGTCAACTTTATCATTTTCGATTACATCAAAGAAAATAATAAACTAGATACCACACTGAGGACGGGGTCCATTTTAGATATGTTAATGACATCCAAGTTTTATCTTGTAATTTACCTGAACTAAGTTCGAGATCAAGCGTAGTTACCTCTGCTATCTCCTCAGAGGTAGCGGGTAATTCTGCAGTAGTAACAGCTGCAAATATGAAAATGTACAATTATAATTATGTATATATCACGGTTTAGTTTAGTTTAATATTTCATTAAACAACACTATCGACTGAACAGATATACATATAAAACCAGTACAAACTGTTAAATCACTTGGATAACCCACAAGGTCAAAGACTTGTTTAAAAAAACTGTCAGATCATATCTGTAGTACACTAAGGGATACTGAAAACAGCGAGTGTATTCGTTATTAGTTACTTTGCCTCCACATTTTCCCAATTTCTGTTATTCCTGCTCATTTCATGTAGTTAAACACCTTTGCTAATCCCGCCACTATCTTGAATCACTGTATGGACCCCACTGGAAGGCATTTCTTTGTGATATCAGTTTTATTGATGCTGGTATATCGTTCCAGTCCTTAATGTTGTGAGCATTAAAGGTATTAGCAGCTTCACCTTTAACCATTGGCTGATGCAAATTGTACCAACTTTACCATTGTTATGAACAGAGGAAACATTGGTAAAATGATGGGATAAACACTCAGGGCTGGAATTATTGTATATTCTGAAAGCATGGTTAAGCCATAACTGGCTCACTCTATCATTGATATCAAAGCATACCCAGGGCATCAAACTGATCAGCAACTATGTGTGATCTGGGCACCATAGAAAGGATGAACCGTATAAGTTTATTTTGTGCAATTTGGAGTTTCCTTTTGAGAGTTTTGTTAAAAGCAGAGTACCAGTATGAACATGAATAATCAAAGTGACATTCGATTAGAGTAGAGCAAAGGGTTTTGTGGGAGTTTGTGCTTGTCCATCGAGAAATTTAAGTCTTGAATCAGTTTCTTAATAATATTTTGATTGATGCGCATATTGGTTAAAGAGAGCTGTTACCAGACATTCGAACACATCCAACACCTGATATTTATATATAGAATAGCTATAATAATAAGGAAACTTCAGAATTGTCCATACACATGTTAAAGAAGTCCCTTAGGTGTTACATGTTGTTTTAGAATATCTATCCTCACCTGAACATTGTCTGCCAGGCCTATTAGATACATCAGTGGATTCATCCCTGTATCCACTGTTACATTCACATGTAAAAGTTCCATCGGAGTTGTCAATACATGTAGCAGTGTCGGAACAATCATGCCTGCCTGGTATCATGCACACGGTATCATTAATATCTGCAACATGACAAGAGGTGAGAATGTATACATACAAGGTAATATTATATGAAGTTTATGGACTAGTAGTAGTAGTAGTAGTAGTAGTAGTAGTAGTAGTAGTAGTAGTAGTAGTAGTAGTAGTAGTAGTAGTAGTAGTAGTAGTAGTGAAGTAACATTTGTTCAGAGACAAATACGTTTAATACCTTTGAGGACATATATTCTTCTTTCACAGATGTCAGGTAATAGTACTTTCAGCCAATGGATTTTCCAGTGCTATCATAACATTTTCCTCACAAAGTAGCATGTGAGGAATAAAGGAATGCATACATAATTTATATTTCCATCATCTCGATTCAACAAGGCATTTGCCTCTATTACACAAACTTATGAAAGCGAGTTTATAATTACCTCCAGTATTAAAGTCTCCTACAGTTATATTAGTGAAAAGTTCACTACCAGTGTTGACCTCTTGGTTACAGTAATCCGTTACCTCTTGGGCTGTGATATTAGACTGAACGGTGAACGTATTGACTACCTCTGCTATTACACTTCCTGGCAAGAATCTGACTACTTCAGACTTGACATACGCAGAGCTTAGTTCTGCCATAAGACCACTTACCTGCCGAAAAGAATATAACAATTTATTCAACTTGATTTAATATCAAAATAATCCTTTTTTTATTAGTATCGTTTATAATGGCAAGGCAGAAAATAAGTCCTTCAAATAAACATTCATGATTATTTATGTTCTGTTCTTGCATATGGATATCGGCTGAGTCCAATTAAATGTCTACTGCATGGAGCTTCACTGAACAATGGATGATGGACAAGCTTCAATTCGGTTTATCTCGTTAATCACGCGTAATATAAGCGATACAAAATCGTTCATGAGCTAAAAGTTTACAAAAATGCCATCATTTCTGCCTGCGATGGCGTTCCCTATTATCATTTAAATGTAACACATAAAAAACGCTAGGAATTACTTTTCATTAGTCATCTGACATGCTTACCAAGGCAATAATAGCTTCTTCTAGTATTTTGTACTCAGAACTTGCGGGGTCATATAAATCATTACTGAAGTTGTATGCTTCATTTCTAAGAGCCGTGATCCTAAATTCACCAATCAATGCTTTGACAGCTGTTGATAGAAATAAAAATACGTTGTTATACACTCGTTATTAAATCAGATTTATAACATTGACAATGTGCATAGTTCCCTGAGGTTTGTTAAAGTAATAACACTTGTTGGGTTTATAAACTTTTCACTCAAGTGAAAATACTTATATAAAATCTCTACTACTAAACTATTCTAGTATAATGTTTATGTCGATGTATGCCTACTATGACAGTAGAATTGTCCTTCTGGCTTTGTTTGAATCCTAGCTTGCATGGTACAGATGTTTTAGGTATAACTATCATACCATAGGATCACTTATGAGTTATACCTGAATGCCAGGTTTGAGTTCAGTCAATTACAAGTGATGGCTAAATGTGCTTCAGTAAGTACAATACTGCCAGTACTTTTGTTTAAATGCAGTAAAGATCACATCAGAAAACGTTTAAACTCAGCCTGTACTGCTATAATTATCGTAAAACAGTAACATTAACAAAACCATTCTCGTATATCCTCAACGTATGTACATCTTACAACCTCTCTACAAGCGTTGGTAATTGGAGGTTCGATTTTAAAATGGCAATTTGACAATAACCAGCATTTTAAAGTGATTCTTCCTGACGACATGATGTATTTCGATTAATTGTAATAACTTGTGATTACAAGTGATTACTAAAGGTCTTGTGTTTGCCTATTGTGTCTATAAATCACTTCATGTACGTACACTAACAAACGTTTCACACGATCTTAGGTATTTGCAATTTATGAGTTACAACATGTACTTGGTCGATTCCAAATTTCCAAAGACAACACATAGTACAGTTATTTTATTCACTTTCTCATTCCTCTTTAGACTTAACATGTAAATGTGTTTTATTTTATTTGCTACTTACAAACACATTTTCCGTCAAGACGCCTTCTACCAGCTTTACAATTACACATATACCCTTCCAGATTCTCAACACAATATTCTGTTGTTTGGTTACATGGATCATCCAGGCATGATGAGGTGCCTATGCATTGAACAACACGATTAAAACATATCTTAAGAACATGAGCAGTACTGAAACTAAATAGACGCTTTGATCGTATCTTAAGTAACAAACATCAAAGGGACCACTTTAATTAATGGCAATCTAAGAGCCCAAAATATCTCCAAGCTTTGTCAGTTCCTTTTCCATTTGGAATAATAAGAAAAGTTACGGGGTATACAACATTCTTTTCCAGATAATCAACATTATTTCATTATCATGTACAGTTAAAAAGATATCCGGTGGCCATATTGGAATATAAAATTGATTAATCATGATATCATTAAACTTCTATATCCAAAAGTTTGTGTGGTGACCCAAGATATTTTTTTCTGGATTTTAACTGTGATCCTGAGAATTCTTCAGATTTCGTGAACAAAGCAACAACAACAGTTTACAATTTTTATGTTCAAATTTCTGAGGCACATGCTATGTTAATAGTGATGTAGTAGATATCATTGATTGTGTCAGATCTTTTCAGTTGCCCTATAAATGATAAATGGCCTCGCTCTTGTTATGATGTATAAAAACATGAAAGAAATCAACATAGACATAGAAACAGAGGGCATCAATAAACGACACATAACTAGAATATATTCGCATCACTTTAATTTTTATATAGTGATATATATCTCAAAATATCAAATAGTACAGTTTAACATGTACCTGACAGTATTGAAGTCGTCACTGAATTCGTCGACGTACTTTCTTCAAACGTTGTTATTTCAGTAGTTTGTTCATGCCTGGTAACAGCTGAAAAATGTAGTCATAATAACTTAAGGAGCAATATTATTTACAATACAACTACTGTAAATCTCAAGGTACGCTCTTGGACCCATATAGATAACACTATCCGGAAGTGTGGTGAAATTACTGTGTCGAACATCCGGTTAATGTTATTTCTAAGGACTTCGCACACGAACAGTGATATTCAAAAAGGATGTGTTCGATTACAAACAGACTTACTTCAATAAATCCAACATAAATGACAGACAGACAGACAGACAGACAGACAGACAGACAGACAGACAGAAAATACATGTAAGGACAAGTAGAAGCACAAGTAATTTTACCTTGCGTTGAAGTAGGCGTCTTTACTTGTGGTGTTGTACTTTCTTTGACGGTTGATTTGACAATATTTGTAGATAGCCTCTGATTTGTAGCTGCTAAAAATGAAAATATTAATTTTCATACCGAAACTTTTTTCTATATTTCAAACAACTGTATTGTTATATCGTTCTAATTGATATCGATTGTTCATAAACGTAATTCGTCATGTTAAAATCCATTCTTATGTCACAGGTTTCAAATGATGTGACCAACCAAGACCATCAGATTAGTGAACAAACCTTACTTCCTCAACTCGCTGGGGAGCATACCCCTTGCCCCTGTGTGTATAAGTTAATTAGTTTGAAAAAATGAACACAGACTGCCCAATCAAAAATGTATGTCATTACCTAGGGTTGTACGAGATACCAACGTCTGTGTTTGTCCATTTTCTGCTTTTGTTGTTGGTTCGTAAGATGAAGTGGCAATAACTGTAGCTGCAGGTTCCTCTGACGTAATTAGATTACCTGTAGTTGTAGCTTTGACAGTGGTAGTTAGAGCGTGTGTTGTTGTTGTTTGCGCCTCAGTGGTAGTTGCAGCAGCTGTAGTTGTATATTCCCCCGTGACAGTTACAGCAACTGCAGTTGTAGGTTCCTCAGTGGTAGTTAGAGCGTCTGTTCTTGTTGGAACCTCAGTGGTTTTTGCAGCAGCTGTAGTTGTAGGTGCCTGTGTGGTAGTTACAGTTGTTGTAGTTGTAGGTTCCTCTTTAGTAGTTAGACCAGCTGTAGTTGTAGCTTCGACAGTGGTAGTTAGAACAGCTGTTGTTGTTAGCTCCCAAGTGGTAGTTGCAGCAGCTGTAGTTGTAGTTTCCTCAGTGGTAGCTAGAGCAGCTGTAGTTGTATCCTGGAAGCTATTGCCTGTGAACATAGAAGTGATTTAAACAAAGTGTCTCCTTTTCAGCATGATAACTCCCTTGAGGTGTTATTTTCCGGATTATACATAAAGTTATTATTGCAGTGGGAGAAAATTGACTAGCCTTACACTGTGTTGCTGCATTTTCTTTAGTTCCTTTGACTGACTGACTGACTGACTGACTGACTGAATGAATGAATGAATGAATGAATGACTGACTGACTGACTGACTGACTGACTGACTGACTGACTGACTGAATGAATGAATGAATGAATGAATGAATGAATGAATGAATGAATGAATGAATGAATGAATGAATGAATGAATGAATGAATGAATGAATGAATGAGAAAATAATATCCAATAATTATAGACACCATACCACGCATTTACCTCTTTTTTTCATTTATCATAACATAGTAGTTTTGTTTTTAGTGGTGGCGTGCGATGGTTTATATACTCATGGGGTGACATGTAAATGCAAAGTTGCCAAAACAAATACAACCCATTATGAAGCAAGGCTATGCTAAACAACTAATGAAATACAATACCAAGTGCAATAATCTAAGTCAAGTACATGATGTTGAAGTAGGTTCCTTTGGATGTGGTAATGTACTTTGAAACACACAAAAGTGACGGTGTCAGTGGATTACATACAGTGGTAGAATATTTATGTTCAGGCCTAACAAAAAACTGTCTGCTTCCGATTACGCTTAATTTTACAATAGACAAGATGGGTAGATTTTTTTATTTTATCTTTTTTATGTATTTTTTTCATACGTATGTATCTAGTTCAGATAGTTATGTTTTCCATTATTGTTCATATGGTATCTGTGTTATTGGTTTCTTCTCATCAGATGTACATCCATTACAGGTTGGCAGAAAAGCTTTATAGTGTCTTTTTAACTTAATATCAGTTGCCGCATCCATTTCTTGCAAAACGTCATAATTTTCGCAATTTTATTATTTTTTCCTCGAATACCTAACATAAGCAAATGTTTAGGATTGGCAGTGAAAGACTAGGTGGTGTCGGGTAACCGAAACCAAACATATTTTTTAGACCTCACTTGTGGTAGCTAACAATATATTACAATGTTACTGTAAGAATGTCGAAACTGCATGTATTACAATCCTTGTGGAGATATTTACAAAATAATGAAAGGTGAATATGATTACTTGGGGTGACAGAATTTGCTGTATTTCGAAAGGCCAATCATGACATTGACACTCCCGATTGCTTGATGAGGAAATTTCGTTACATATGTTCATTCCTGTCGATATAGACTTCATTACATAGCGGTTGATGTGTAAGGGTATTAGCGATATAGCTAATTACAACGCAGGGCATAGGGCACAGAGGCATATAGAGATCATAATTTGCTTGATTTACACACAAACTAACAATTGCTAAATTTGTACAGTTACCTCCAGGCGTTGACGGAATCATCGACTGTGTTGACGTAATTTCTTCATTGGTCGTTAATTCAACAGATGTGGTCTGATCGTGAGTGGTAGTGCCTGTGACAATAGAACTGTATGTTTTAGTATATCCAAATTCTTTTTAAGATATGTTATTCAAAATGATATCAATTTAAATTACAATATTTTAACTATTTCAATGAACTCGTCACACAAACACCATACAAGCATTTTACCTGCCATTGAAGTAGACTCCTGTTCATATAACGTGGTACTTTCTTCAGTGGTTGTCTCTGATATTGTTGTATATTGTCTCTTAGTTGTAACAGCTGCAAATACAGAAGAGTCATTTTTACAATAATGACAAGTCTAGTTTGTAATCAGTTTATTGCTCAAACAGATAATGACTCGCGTGAATAACTTGTTATACCGACTGTTTTAATGAAAATAATATTTTGTTACCTGATTGTGTAGAAGACGACATTATTGTTGTTTCTTTTGATGTACTTCCTTCATTTTATTTCTGTATATTAGAACTTTTGCTTGTTACCTGTTCTTATTTTACTATTTTTTTTCCGTTACGTTTATAAGCTTCCATTTAATTTTGCCACCAACACTTCTCTTTATTTACTAAGAATTGTATTTTTGTTGTTATTGTGAAACTCGTACCAGCCCAAATTTGTATTTATTATCTACATGTACGGTCCATGGACATTGATTAGTTCCTACGAACTATTTCCATGGCCCAAACCAGAAATGTTCTATCCGTTGCTTTCAGAGTTTGTGTATATATTTTTTCTTCTGGTGGAATAAATTTCAATTCAATTCAATTCAATTCGTTGGTTGTGAATCCACCAGAAGTTGTTAGATCCTGATCATGGGTTGTAAGAGCTATGAAAATATAAATAATCTACATTTAGTAACAGAAATTTGGGTTAAATGTAATACCATTTTCCACCATGTTTGACTAATGCAGGAAACAAACGAGAGCTGAAAACTTACTTACCTGGTGGCGTAGAAGACAAAACGACTTGTGTTTGGTTCTTTTCTATGGATGTTTTCTCATCAGTAGTGATAGGCGTCACATCCTCTTTGAAGGAATAAACAAAACCAAACGATGGTTTATTCGCAATTGAAACAATTAACAGGTGACTTTTGTATTGAAAAGACGTTCACAGAGAACAGAAACATGATGCAAAATAGCATACCTGAGGTCGTTGTTTGAGTAGTCAACATTTCTTTTGTTGTTGTCTGTTCATGCGTTGTTGTGGGCTGCTCAGTTGGTAAAACTGAAAATGAAAAATCAAGTGGTTCAAATATATTGAACGGCAAATTGTCCCCATTTCAACATTGTCATCAATGGTTCAATTTATAATAATTATGTTTATTGTCGGAGTTCTTCAATTATAACTATATCCTTCTCAGAAATACTTTGCCAGAGATATAGAGAGCATGAGAGGGAGAGAGACTTTGAATGAGAGAGAGAGAGAAATTTGATAGCGATACAGACAGACTGACCGACAGACAGACAGACAGACAGACAGACAGACAGACAGACAGACAGACAGACAGACAGACAGACAGACAGACAGTCGGACGGGCGGGCGGGCGGGCGGACGGACGGACGGACGGACGGACGGACGGACGGACGGACGGACGGACGGACGGACGGACGGACGGACAGACAGACAGACAGACAGACAGACAGACAGACAGACAGACAGACAGACAGACAGACAGACAGACAGACAGACAGACAAAGAGAGATAGGGACAGGCAAATAGTAGTGTGTGTCCGTTGGCACTGTTTCCTCTTAGATGGATAAAATACAGAGAAGTCAACTTCATAAATATGTGTACAAATGTAGTTAACTAGGAGTGAAATTTCATAACATAGTTATTATGACTTATGTATGAAACATGAGAGCGCCGTATTATGGAATTAACTCAAGGCCAGTTTCCTTCTCCTTTGGTACTAGGATGCAATACATATTATCAAGCATTTGCAATGAATTATATGAAAGGAACCAGTACATAATAATTTACAATATGTAAATATATATATATATATATATATATATATATATATATATATATATATATATATATATATATATATATATATATATATATATATATATATATGTAGATATTGGTTTAAATTATTTATTCGTAGAAAAATCATTCTTTTTGAAACCAAAATAGTATATCTCACAAATGATGTTGTGTTTGTATTTTTTGTTGCTGTGCAACAAAAAAGGTTGATTTGTATATAGATGCATGGTGTGAGTTACACTATTACATTACGAAAACATGTGAAATGTACCACAAACTTTACCTTGCTCACAATTCGTTCCATTGAACCCCATAGCGCATGTGCATTCATATCCTCCAAGTACATCAACACATGTTGCATTATTTAAACATGGGTTGCTGGCACAAGTAGACACTGAAACAGTAGAACGTTATTATCTTGGTTGATTCATTGTGAGACGCAAGTTAATATTCATGAGTGTTTTCACCCGTGTGTATTAAAGTTACTTACATAAAGACGTCGCCTTCACTGCTCTCGTGTTATAACTGACTTCTGGCATTGTTAGTACGCTTGCCGTTATGACAGAGATGTCCAACGTGTATTTAATAGTACTAAATTATCTTATTAGATATTGTCCACACTTATACCACAGTGTCTTCAATATGTAAGAAATAACTTGATTTTGATATTTGATCCCCAATCTCCAAGTTCAGGTTCATAAAAGAAAGCCAACATCTATTACAAAACGTAATATGTAATATGTAATATAGGGGTAAACTCTTCAGAGAAGTCCATATGGCTGTCATTCAGTCATATTTTATAGTATCGAGAAAGGAAGTGACATGCATGTGGCCTATACAGTACATCACCATTGTGCTAAATAGGATTAAAATCGGTCATTGTATGTCAGAGATATATATAAATTCAATCGCAAAAAAACGGTACAGGATGAATTACATTCCAATGTTTACAATCCAAAAGAAGGATATTTGTAATGAAATTATGAGTGCGAATGGTATCTGAAAAAAATATCATATGACCTTTGCACCCCCCCCCCCACCCTTTGAGTCGGTGTTTTAGAAATTGGTATCACATTACAGTGCTGCTGCATCAGTTATGCAAATTAATCTTGAATACTAACCCTGACAATCTTCTGGTATTCCTCGTCTGAAAACAAAAGTGTTGGATTATATATATATATGCAATAATTCAAGGACATAAGTAACATAGACCCTCCGATGGCCATGGCATCTAATTACCGAAAATATGCCAATAACTTATTGAAACTAAAAGCTAAATCGATAATATTATCAGGACAGATGCGCTTTGGTATTGTAAATGTATGTACCAAGTTATAATGAATTCGAAGCATGCATTCCTGAGATATAGCCTAATTACTGAAAACCATTAATTACATTAATTGCTCATTAATATTCATGATGTTTACCAAAACCTCATCAGTTCTTGATTACCCTATGGAACACGTCTGCCGAATTTCATTCGAATTGATCCAGCCGTTTTTTTAGGAAATGGTGATACAGACACACACACACACACACACACACACACACACACACACACACACAAACAAACAAACAAACACACGCACACACACACACACACACAGACTTTTCACCCCTAATACATATCCTTCCTTAGGGAAGGAAAAAATGCTGCGAATTTAGGTTAGAGCTCAATGTGAAATTTCTCCTTTCTCTTTGGAATAAGATGAAAACAGCGCTATATTAAGACAATGCCCCCTGTTCTTGTAAATGGGACACTTCAAAGCTATCCATTGTATCTATTTTGGGCGATACAGTTGGTATGGGAAAGGATTCTGTTTTGGATTTTTGGTATGAGAATAATTTTGGTTTTGAGGTCTCGGAGGAGCTCTCCCCTCACCCACCCCCCCCCCCCTCACCCACCCCCTACCCCGGTACCTTGGGGACATTATCAATAATAATCCAATAGATATACATTCAATGGACAAAGATTGTATACAGTAACTAACCTCGATGGATCAACCAGTTTCAATACTTCCCCTTTCTTTGTATTCATATATGCCCGTGTTGTTGCAAGTACGTATATTTCACCTGTAAAATTGGCAAAACATGAGTCGGCGTTCAAACTTGATGACGCCATAGGATATCAGGTGCCCATGCTCGGGCTTACCATGCAAAGCCGAATATAGACTATTGGTTGGGTGATATCAGTATAAAACCGTTTGGGATCCGTTTAGCGCTTCTGTCCGCGGCGCTCATCTGTAACTACACTACGTCTTCATGGTAGATGCGAGCTAATGCAGTCGCACATCCTGTGCCGTACGCGTGCAGGTGGACAGTCGATCAAACAGATCGCAAACGAATTTTATCCTGAACACATCCAATCTAAAAGCGATTTGACAAAGATCACAATGGGTCCACAAGTACATGTGCACAATAATATCAACGTCTTGAGTGTGATAGTTGGGGCTATGTGCCATTTTGTTGTTATTGCGTAAGCTTTGGTAACCTTTATGTGTGAAATGTTATCGTCATAAAATCAACCAGGTCTCTTTTTTATGTTGTACATGCGCCACCAGGTGGCGTAATTGAGAACGAACGTTAACATTGCCCCTGTCATCATGCACGACTAAGTGAAATATAAAGGCAGTATACTTTCCCTACCGGCTTCGTCTTCTCCGAACGACAATATATATCTTGGAAATATTCCAGTAAGACCATTATTGCAGATGTTGTTATCTCCCATACAAATATTATGGTGATCCCAGGTACCATTTTCGACGTTTTCCACTAATGTGAATAATTTTCTTCGAGAAGAAAAAAAAACAGGTGAAAAGGTTGAGTTGCCAATACTGTATGAGGGGTGAAGCTAAACAACGACACGAAATGCATTTATGTTCCTTTATTACTTTACAACCAAAATTAATTACACACACACACACGCGCACGCACGCACGCACGCACGCACGCACACACACACACACACACACACACACACACACACACACACACAAACGGACGGGCGGCAGATGGTTATAGGACACAGCATCGTTAGCCCTTCGGACTTCACCTACTTGGGGCTAAAAAGATATCCTTAGTAAAACCTTACCCTTTATCGTAATCACCAAAGAAATATTGTCCAGCTAAATTAGGAGACTGACAACCACGGTAAACATAACCACCAATCACTGCCTTCCCTACTGAGTGGTCGTATACATGTAGTGGCTCAATATCTTCACATGGAAAAAAAATAGCAAGGTGTCAACATTCATGTATAGTCAACGAAACAAATAAATTTGATCAGCCAACCTCCTGGGTGAAATACAAGATTGAATGAGCTGTCACCCGATTTTGGCCAGTCAATAACAATATCTCGAAGTGAAACTGTAAGCAAGTAGAAAAGGAGTGAATGTAATAATTAATAATATGTCGTGGTGCTGACAGAAGATAATAAAACTGTGATCAAAATGAAGAAAGTGGCGGAGATAACTGACAAAACAATGACTGCTAGTTCAAGGAGACCTCAGTACTTTGTCAGATCGATTGATTGTGTATGTCCATGATCTTTCGTTTCCATTTAATAACGTCGACAAAGATGCAACTGCCCCCCTTTGATATAACTATAAATCCTCGTCAAACACCAATTTTTTTTCTCATATTTTGCAATATAGTGAGCAGGCAGTCGGAATACTGACAATGCATATACACAGACATAGTGAATGTGTAGAGGCATTACCTGAGAAGAATGGAGACATAAATGTAGGGAAAAATGAGGCAAACAACAATTCACCCATGGCTCAATCAAAGGAAAAACACCAAATGTTGCATTGGTCATACGATAACATCAAAAGTCAATGTCAAACGGAGAACGAAATCGCATTTTCACCCCATCCACACCATGCCCATGTAAGAAGTTGCGTTTTTTACCAGATGTTGTTGACTTGGGAACTTCCCTAAGGTAGCCTTCATTAATTACAAGGGGGAGGGCTGGGGGAATTGGGGAGGGGTCACTTTTTACAAATCGATTCTCGGGGAAGGCCAAATTTTATAAAATGGGATAAGACAAGAGTCACGGTCACATTTGTAAAGGTTAGGGTTCGACACTGTAATATCAGACCATATCAATCAAATCGCTGCTGAGTGACAACCATGCAGGTAATTAATTGTCAGTTGTGATATAAGGAGACAAGTGGGTCTCACAGGAGTAAAACGGGAACAGTTGGGTAAGATATAGTATAGATAAAGTTGTGGAGATGTCAACCTTGGTCCTAATCTAGTGTTATCCATTGAGACCCAAACATTGGTATTGATTAATGCAGTGCCACAAATCGCTATTGAGGTAGTAGTCAGGAAATTAACCTATGCTTTTAAAATTTCCAACATCGTCACTGCTGGCAGCGGTGGGATGTCTTTAAACAATGGGATTCTGGGATCAGGCTGGAGCCACAATTTACTGCAGGTGGGCATGGGGAGACATGGGGGGCTACGAAAAAACTGAGGGCGTGAAAATTCTGATGGTCTCTGAAAGGGGGGCCGAAATATTTTGCTCATGATTTGAACCAAATTAAACCTCAGGAGCAAATAAATTAAAAAAATTCTCGCGGTTTAGCCGCAATATATTCTAAGTCCTGTATTCAGTGATAAGTTGGGTGACAGCCATGCGAAGGTATTTGTGCATGCCTTCCTCTGTTTGTCTGTATGTGTGTCTCTCTCTAGTCTCTGTCTCTCTGTGTGTGTCTCTCTCTCTCTGCCTCTCTCTCTCTCTCTCTCTCTCTAACTCTCTCTCTCTCTCTCTCTGGAGACGTTTTTGAATGTTTTATATCTTGCAGTTTGCACAATTGTACACTTCATTTACTTACCATACATTTAATTATGTGGCAGTCGCAATAGCCAAGCAAATGTACGTGTCTGCCAAAATATCTCTGAATTACGTTAAAGTGTAGGTAATACAGATATACAGTTGTATAATAATGTATTGACTCGACTAAAATTGGGGTATTGAAGACAATTTGCAAGTACTCTATGGCTTTCGCTAATGTGTATGGTTTTAAAGTTTATGGCCTCTTACATGTCCTTATTTTTTTTTTAATTGATTACTGTGGGGGACACCCCCTTCCCACACCCTCCCCACGAGCTACCATGGGGAATGCTGTTTCAAGATTGAAAGATAAAACCCTGCTGACTACAAGTACAGCCAAATGTGAGAGTGGGAGACATGTTATTGAAAGTTAACGTCATTGCCTCTTCAAAACATGATCAAACAAAATCAATGAAACTCACCATCGAGGTCCTCATTACACATATCGACGTCATAACAACTGTAACCCTCCTTTCCTTTCCAACCGTAGTTACCACCCTTGACAACTAGGTCAATTTCTTCATAACTTTGATGACCTACATCGCCGGAGAAAATTCTCCCCTTGCCATACGAAGTATGTCTATCACCCCTATCGATGGAACTTCTCCATAAACTACGAAAGCCATATGCAAATATTTCAGGAAGTCCGGTGGATTTGTTCACGAATGGGTTATCTGTGGGTATTGCATATGGTTTACCACCTTCCTCGTGGTCAACGTCTATGCGAAGAACAGATCCGGGGAAAGTTTTCCTGTTGAAACCAAAACGGGATATATTATATGTTAGTTTTTATTATACTCCGTAATAAATCATACTGATATGTTGGTTTCTATATAGCACATTCCCACAATGTGCTCAGAGTGATTTACAATTGTTACCCCCTGGTACAGACCTATCGCAGCCAACAATCTACCAGAAACAAAAACAGAAATATTTAAACCTCACGAAAGGTGCCTTCATATTTACCACGGCACGTAGATCGTGCTCCGATCCGACACGTCTTCAACTAGTGCCTCCTCAGAGTATAGGAGTCTATATAACTACATGTAAAGCTATTGCTCACCATTATTTCAGATTCCGATTGTGGAGTCAATTTTTACTCTTTATCACAATGCTATATGATATGACAGTTTGTTGTGTCATATGTCCCTCCTAACAGCAACTCCATGCACCTAAGAGTGGCCCTATTTTGTTCTGTTTCTCATTACTGTACCATATTACAAATATGGGTCGGTCGGTCGATTGAAAAATTCATCATCATGTAGTTGCTACTCTTCTCTTTTCCTCTTTGATGTTTTCTTTTTATGTGTTTTTGTTGATGTCGGAGGGTTGAAACTTTGTATTCAGTGGGTCGCCCGGATAATGAAAAACAGAAAAAATAGGGTGACCCTATTAAATTGACCCTAATAAATTTAAGTACGTCAGACAACAATTTAGCATTTCATGATCATCTGATTTGTTAAATTTTACAGTTGGAGAAAGATCAATACAGGCGATCACGAGTAAAAATATCTAATACCGAACTTCAGGCTCCTTTTACTTAGTTGAAGTTTTTGCTACACTGTGAACATTTTATTGTTACATATTCAACCAATGCGTATTGTGTTGTAAATTAGAACAATGCTCATAAATGGATAATCGTAGGGCAATTGTTCTTCTTTCGGCATATGGCACACTTCCTAGTTTATTGGCCATCGATATCTTTGAACTTTTATGATAGTCAATGAGGCTACAGACGTGAGACACTGACAGAAGTATCTATCAACACTTCATAGCAATGGATCGCGTACACCAAGGGTGGTTGTGTATAGAAATGGATGTGAAATGATGCTATAACGTTGTAACATGTTATAAACTGTGCAGTTTGGAACAGTCAGTCTGAACTTGCAGTCAGGATGAGTAAGTGTCAGTTATCGTCACCCAAGATCAGATAGAGGCGGTCGAGGCGTTTTTCGTCCATTCTGATTGGGATTGGTCGTTGTGCAAGACACAGAGAATATCTGTACTCGATGTGCTCATAACTTGGTTTCAAGCAAAGAAGACGGCTAGAATTGACGTCAATGACAAATTTAGTTTTTGTAATCGTGTACATGTATATGGCACACTATCGTGATTTTCAGCTATCGTGTTTATTTTGGAGATAATGTAAGCATCATTAGGATTAGTTCGTGTGTGTGTACTACATGTTGATTGACAGCTCCGTAGCGTTATCAACGGCAAAGTCGGCGTAGCTTTTCTGACGTCTGACCGAAAGTAATATACCTCAGATTTCCATTCTTATTGAAAACGAATGCGGTAATTACATACGTCATATATTCATAATGACTTCGTCACAGTACGGTATGTGTCAATGGTCGGAACACACGCAAAACTGCAGTTTAGCAGGAGCTGTGTCGCTAGGTTGTTACCACTTTCCTATTGTTTAGCAAAATGATCACAAAGGGCCTTCGCCGCTTATATAGGGAAGTTTAGATAAAACGAAGGGAAAAAGGCGCGATCGACTGTCGACAGTCTATAAACCACGTATATCAGACAATAGGTCATGCATAATTATGAGCGTCACGGATTTGAAACAAAGGACACTAAAGTTAACTTGAATGACAATACAATACAATACTAATACATCCATGACCAGAGTAAGCGTCAGCAGGTTAGATATGACGTAATGTGTTAATGCATAGACCCTAGGATCTATGGTTAATGTTAGAACTTCATCGTATGATTTCATTGTTCTGCAAAAGTATGAATATTATATTGCACAACTACTTTATGGTCTTTGAGATATGAACTGAGATATGTATTACTAATCGAGACAAGGTGATTGGATATTGACTCTAAGGTGATGTCATGCGTCATATACTCTAAGAATAGAGATTTATATAAAATTGAAATGTATTTACTTGTCAATCCAACGGAATATTCAGCCACGTACTGGTATATTGCCGATTGTTGTTTTTTTCCAAGTAATACCACGTTGCCCCCGACAATCGATAAATATCACCTGGTTTGAGTGTGAATGCAACTAGAGATGGGGATGCAGTTGCAATGAATGTTATCAAGTCATCACTACATCGCGCCTCGCTGTATATCCTTTTGCGTATTCACAACTATAACTGTAACAGTGTAAAAAAAATCTAAAATAAACCAAAATAAAAAACATACAGATTTTGTCCATTTCCTTTTGGTCCCCATGGATCGCCAGGTGAACCTTTAAACTTTCCGCCATCACCAAGAAAGATGTATAGATAGCCGTCTTGAGGTCCGAAGATGAGCTGCCCGTCATTATGGATTGTGGTGTTTTCTGGTATATGCAACAACAACCTCTCAAAATCTGGATCTATTTTATTTTTATTGCCCTGTGCCAACCTCCGTTCGGTGACAAAAACTCCTACATCGACCCCCTGTGGCGTTCTGCTTGTTACATAAGATACAAACACGCGCCCGTTCTCTTTAAATTGTGGATGGAATGCCAAACCACCCAACCCACGTTCATCACCTTTTGCTCGGCCACTTGAATAGTGAAGGTAGTTTGACATATCTAGGAAAGGTTCGTCATACTTCGTTCCGTTTTTGTCATATATGTACACGATCCCTCTTTGTTCTCCTACGAAAAATCTATGTGAGCCGTCCCCAGCGTGTGTAGCAATAATAGGCATTACTAGTTTACTTGCTACTTTCTCAACACACAAACATCCCTCACGATTTTCAACTGCCTCTGTCAGTTGCTCACCGAGCTCGTTATTGGCTAAAACGTCAGGATAGCAATAACCAACATCAATTGCAGCGACGAGGTTACAAAAGTCAGTGACAGAACTTTGGGCAGCAGACAAAATCGTCGGTTCTTGTACCATATACTCTATCACATGTTGACATTCATTATAAAAGTCTAAACAGTAATCAGTGCACAATGCAGGCAAGGGTGTCTTCGAATTGGTCGTTTCCATGGAATACATATGAGATGAAAAGGGTGAGCATTCCTGACACAATATTGTTTGCACATATTCCTGGCAAATTTCGGAAAGTGTTCCTGTGTTGGAAAGTATTTCATCGTACTGTCGCTTCAGGTGGTCATCGATGTCCTTAGTGCAGCAACCAACGTCAGTATACTGGGTACAAAATGATAAATCTTGTATGTCGACATAGGGGGGCAGATAATCCAGACATTGTGGATGTCCAGAGATTTGTGACCCTATCATAAGTATTAGCAAGAGCGGAAGACTTCTTCTTATCGAATTAACCATGGTGACACTCCCTTCTTGGCGTACAGAAAGATGGACGACGACCTGTTCTTCTCAATCGTCCTTCCTGCTAGTATATTGACGCACAGACAAGTAAGAACGCGTAATTGTATTGTGTTCGGGCTCACTAACGTGGCAAAGGCTGAAAGACGATTGTCGACGATCTGGGTCAGAATATTACTGAATATTTATCAGTGGCGATGGGAGTCTTTTGTTCTTTTGTTCCGGATCAAATTTTACTTCGGTTATGCCAAACAATAGTCTATCAATCAACCAATCGATCAATCAACTGGATTTATATTAATCAGAGAGAGTTGTGGGTAAGATATTGTACAGTGAGTCGTTGGTCCGCTAAATAGTCTGAGGCTTACGTAACCACTCACTACCCAGAATCAATGACTCACAGGGGCACGTATTAATGCTTAGACTACTGCCCTGGATTGCCGTTTTCTTAGGAAATATCGTACGAATCCTGCTGCTACAAATGTATATACTAGTGGAAATATTTTTACCTTACAGGTAGGAATAAAGGTTGTTATATTTAGTTTGTAGACCAGGAAAACAACAATCTAACATATATTACACGCCCCTATGGCTGGACACACTCTAACAGCAGAAATAATGATGCCTTGATGCCCATGAAGATAGACACATTTCAACTCCATTGAAAAGTGATAAAACATCAGCTTTCTTTAGTCATGGATGTATTAGGTCTCCCCTAATACATCCGTGCACAGAGGAGGCCGGAGGGGTTACAGAGCATGGTGGATAAAAAATAACTGTAATAACTCATTACAAAGTGAGTTTCCATTGTGTACACTTCGATCAGAGGAATGTAGAGCATGATGGGTAAAAACAACTGTGATAGCTCATTACAAAGTCTCCATTGTGGACACTTCGATCGTGTGGTAAGTTATCAATGGTGGCTGCTCAGTGCTTACCAGCCGTATTTTGGGTTATTTTCAACTCGCCATAACTTTCACAAGAATCCATCATTTTTAGATACTATAAAAGCGAAAATCTCGACTGGTATTTCTTCCTCTGTACGTGCTACGAGAATAAATTTCGTGAAGCATACTTGACCCTGAGGTCGTAAATTTCGCAAATTTTACATAATAGATGGATTAAGAACGAGGTAGGGTCCTTTCAAGATTTTCGGTAGAAAGCGGATGAATTGACCCAAGCCGAATGTGACCTCGTTTGACACGCAATGTAACAAGGCGAACAGGAGAGCTTCTCACAACTTGCTTAACTATAAAGTCACCTTTCACACCCAATTTCACACCGATTTGATTTATTTTCAAGTAACATATAACTTGTGACACCAGCATAAAGTGACACCAGAATAAAGCCTAAGCAGGTCGTATCTGAGAGCAGTGTCACGCTTCAACATTATACACTTATATACATTTTTCTATTGAGTTTTCTTTATATCTTTGTGATGATTAGTTTTGTATGTGTAGCAATTGTTTTTCTGTGTGATTTACAATGGTCGTAGGGGCTGTCTCAGCAGCTTCTCGGCAAAAAAAAGCATCACACACAAAAATAATCATCACAAAGATGTAAAAAAAAAAATTAAATTGAATTAAAAATAAAAAGTCCAAAACGTATAAGATAAAACCAAAGTATATTTAAAAAGGAAATATATACTTTTAAAAAGTTAGAAACATTAAAAAAAATCAGAGAATTGATATTAAATAATGGCCATATTAAAAACATCATACAAGCAATATAAAAAAAAATTGGAAATTAAAATTGTAATTCAAAATGTTCTTTTTGGCCTAATCAGCTTGCTATAGACTAGACTTAAACTCTGTGGTATGTGATTCTGAATTTGCTGAATGCAACTCAGGGACTCGCGTCAACTTCTCTCAAAATCAAAATCAAAGTTAGTAAAATCTCTCCAACCTTATAAACCCTTATGTTTGAAATTATAAAGACATTTTAGTGGTTCAATGTCTTGTTTTTAAGGAAATGAGCAATATTTTACTAGGATTTTAGGATCGGCATCAGCCATATTTGATTCTACACGATTTAATTTTGATTCCCTTTTGACCTCTTTTTTTAAAAATGTGTATGTTGGCCCCTAATTGACAATGGGTTTGATTTGTACTGAACAAAGTAACAGAAAATTTGTGAAACAGCTTATTTCTGAGATGTTCACCACTTTAAAATGACTCATAGATGAAGTTCATAAAAAGTCTAAATTTAAGCAATTTTTTAAATCCCCATTCTTCTTATAGCCTTTATTAAACTGCATTCCTTTCTTGCATGATTAGTCTGTGATTTTCTATTCCTTGTATTTGAGCTCGTCGTCCTAAGGAATGGTAAAGACAAAATTAAAGATATTTAAGTATCTCGGAGTGGATATAATTCACGTCAAAGTTTCACCAGAAGTAAATTTCTTGCAATAAATATGGTTATAGTATATACAAGTACATTCATAGAAATATAAGTCAATCATGTATTGCCTGTCTATTACTTCGACGGCTGTCATGCAGCAACTATTTGCCGAGACTGAAAGCCGAAGGAAATAGTTGCAACATGACAGCAAGAGTGGTAATATGACATCTACCAGTGCCCGAATAAGGCCAGGCAATAAGTCTTTTATAACACATGACATTCCCAGACATGCATTCTTTTCCAGAGTGAAAGAAAATCACCAGTAGGAATAATCTCGTCCTAATGTAATAGTGCCCTGGGGAAGATATAAAAAACAAATATTACCCTCTATGCAAACTTAGGTCACTAGTCCATACCACATGACACGGTCTAAGCCAATCATTGAAGGATATATAAAAACGATGTGTTATAGCATAATATAAGATGTGGGTAGAAGAATTAAAAATCATAGATTCATAGAATACAATTTACCTCTACTGCCAGCGCCATATACTATAACATGCAATGCATGATTTGTCAACTACATGTAGGTTGCTAACTAATAAAGTCTCCATAAAGGAATCTGTCAATTTATAGTGTTTTCCTTACAGCACTTTGGTTCCCCCCCCTTTCAGGGTTATCTAGACGATAAATAATTGCTCCATACATAAGCCAGGTTGAACGCGTTCGAACAAAAAGCTATGTGGTCGTTCTATGTCATGACTCTTGCTTCTATGTTATTGATTCTGCGGTGCCTGATGCATACGTCAGAACATTCCAAATCGCCATTATTTCCGACTTTTCATAAATTATGCTTCCTAAGATACACTTACAGTATTCAATATTTTCTCCATTCAGCTTACAAAATACTCATGACCTCAGGTTTTTGACACCACTCTATCAACTGGGAGTGACAAGGCCTTTAAGGTAACTCATATTTCCTTGGCTAAACAAAGATTAATATTGGGGCATAACATCTAAATACTCGTCGCCATCACATAATAGCTGATTCAGGATTACTTCATAATCATAAACTTTGTCACGTGGTTAGCAACCGTTGCTAGGCGGTCTCGCGAGATCTCGCCACTATCGGAATATCCCTTATTGATTGAGGTGTGATATCATTTCGTGTTTGTTATAATTTCACAACTGTAAGTTATAGAATTAATACCTCTATGGGTACTGATGCATCATACGCCATGATAAATCCTCCCCTGACCATGTTGAGATAATTCTGGTTTTCTTTTTGTGCCCTTTCCTTGATGCACTTTGTAGTTGAAACATCCCGGTACAGCATGTACAATAGTAGTGAAAATAGTAGCACCACAGTAGATACAATAGTCACAATAGCAGTTATAGTCACCTTTGTTAAGCCTGAGAAATAATTAAAACATGGTGATTTCAATGATGATGATTTCAATGATGATGATGATGATAATGATGATGATGATGATGATGATGATGATGATGATGATGATGATGATGATGATGATGATGATGATGATTAACTTACCTGTCATTCCAGAAGACAAAACGACTTGTGTTGGTGCGTTTTCTGCCGTACTTGTTTCATCACTAGTGATAGGTTTCCCATCGTCTTTTGGGGGAAAAAAGCAACAAAACAAAAAACGAAATGATGGTTTAATCCAAGGCAATAAAACACTCAACATACGAGACGTTCAGAGAAATCAAAAACACGACGTAAAATAACATACACGGGTTTACCTGAGGTCCTTGCTTGAGTAGTCAACATAACTTTGGTGGTTGTCATTTCATTTGTTGATGTGGACTGCTCAATTGGGACATCTATAAAATTCAACATAAAGGCCACAAAGTGATTTACATGAATCAAATGGCTTTTTAGCAAACTGTTCCCATATCAAACACGTCACAATAATGTCTAAATATTTTCCTCAGTTGTACATTTGTATTTTATTTAAAGATCGGGTGATTCAACCATAACTGATAACTGGTGTCACATACATTCCAACCGTAGAAATGAACTTGAGATATTTTGTACCTAGAAAGCATAAACTGCAGATAGAAAACCAATATGGTATGGATTTAATGGATTCTATTGTCTTAAACTAAGCACTTTAACATAACCAATATACAAGTTTGAACACAAAGCAAGAGATTCCAATTAGATACAATGAAACATGAGTAACAAAAGAAAGCAACTGGATGAAACAATGTAGAAAAGTATTTTTAGCAATAACAATGAGAGTGTGAAATTGATCTCCGGTTGTATTTGTATAGCCTTTGTTAGCAGTAAATCAAGTTCAAACTAACAATGCGGAACTTAAGACAAAAGAACCTATTATATGCTATATCAAAAGTGCAGACAAATAGGCTGCTGACATCAATGTCGGGTTGACATCATACAAACTTATTACAATTTCAAAGGAATAGAATTTGTATACATTGCTAGTCGGCAACACCTGTCTTAAGAATATTTTAATGATAAAGTATTTTAGATACATTTCTTAAGAATATTTTAATATGTAATGCGCTTGGGTACGTAAGATAATAATCTGAATATCACGTCACGATATGCAGATATCAAGAACTTCAGTCCAATCAACTGTCTGGAATGACTAGTGACGTGAAACTTGACATTTAAATAAGAATTGTAGTATCATTTTAATATACTTTGCATATCGACAAACGCCTCTTCTGGGCTATATCTGTGGTAACTTGTTTTTTAAAAGAAAAGAAAAGAAGAGAGAAGGAGGGAGGAGAGAACGATCTTCTGGGACAATCTCTTCGATCTGTGAAGAATGATCTAGGGCTGGATTGTCGCGACTGGACGATCTATCTGATCGATCCAGTTGGACGGTCCACGTTTCTGGTCATACACTGACGTACCTCGCTCTCTCCTGTTGATTGGTAGGCCAGACGTTATACTACGAAATAAACCGTCTTCAAGTTATTTTCTGTTGTGTCCCTGTACAGTGATTCCGTGTGTACCTCTTGCTGAGTATAATTCCCTACTATACGTTGATCGATAGTTCTTATTGGCATATCGAAAAGAGATTCATAGGTTGTCAATAGAGTAAATATATCGATTTCAACACTGGTAAACTTCACACAGAGACCCCTTTCATAATTCAATTTGGGAGAGAGAGAGAGAGAGAGAGAGAGAGAGAGAGAGAGAGAGAGAGAGAGAGAGAGAGAGAGAGAGAGAGAGAGAGAGAGAGGGGGGGCGGATAGACATACATACATACATACATACATACATACATACATACATACATACATACATACACACACACATACACATACATACATACATACATACATACATACATACATACATACATACATACATACATAGAGAGACAGAGGTACAGGCAGGGAGGCAGGCATGCAGAGAGAGATTATGGCGTAGGACTCCAACAGATGTAGCGAGATCCTGGTCATGGGAGGTAGGCGCTTTAACTTGATTGACTATAATACTACGTTTCGCCTAGAGAATGTAGAAAAGGGAAGAATGCTAGCTGAAAATCACAATTAACTTACCTGTCAGCCCCGAAGACAAAACGACTTGTGTTGGTGTGTTTTCTGCCGTAGTTGTTTCGTCGTCTTGTGTGAACAAAATTAAAAAAAAAAAAAATAATGGTTTAATCACAGATATTAAAACAAATAACATACGAGACGTTCAGACAGAATAGAAACATGACATCAAATAGCATACAAAAGAATTACCTGAGGTCTTGTTTGAGTAGTCAACATAAAATTGGTGGCTGTCATTTCACTTGTTGATGTAAACTGCTCAATCGGTACGAATTCCAAAATAAAAGTTTAAATCAATAAAACGGCTTTTTAGCGAATTATCTCCATTTCAAACAAGCGACAGTAATGTCTAAACAGTTTCACCAATTGTTCTTTTGCATTACGTTTAAGGATCGGGTGATTCAAGTATAACTGGTAACCTTTACAAAGAGACACCTTTCATAATTTAGTTTCAGAGAGGGGGAGATAGGGGTGTGCAGGGAGGCATAGGAAGAGAGTCGGGTAGGGTTAGGGCTAAAGAATACAGGAAAGGACAGAGTGCTGAAAATTCTAACTAACTTACCTGTCAGCATCGAAGACAAAACGACTTGTGTTGGTGTGTTTTCTGCCGTAGTTGTTTCATCAGTAGTGATATGTTTCGCATCGTCTTTTGAGAAAAAAAAGCAAGAAACAAAAGGATGGTTTAATCGCAGATAATAAAAGAATTAACATATGAGACGTTCAAAGAGAATAAAAACATGACGTGAAATAGCGAGGAATACAAGGAATTACCTGAGGTCGTTGCTTGAGTAGTTAACATAACTTTGGTGGTTGTCACTTCATTTGTTGATGTGGACTGCTCAATTGGCACAACTATAAAATTCAACATAAAGGCCACAAAGTGATTTAAATGAATCAGACGGCTTTTTAGCAAACTGTTCCCATATCAAAGAAATTACAGCAATGTAGACAGACAGACAGACAGACAGACAGACAGACAGACAGACAGACAGACAGGAGGGAGGGAGGGAGAGAGACAATGAGAGACACAGAGAGAGGGGTGCAGGTGAAGGCGTGCAGGCAGGAAGAGAAAGAATATGGGAGATGGTTAGAGAGGGACTCTTTAGGTGTGCTGTCAGCGTGCCATAACAGCTAAAATAAAGCAATGAGTTCAGAACTGTTTCCTCTAAGATGTAAAAAAAGAGTAATCAAAGTCATTGATATGTGTGGTTAAACTAGAAGTTATGTATGTATATAAATATGTCTAGCATATGAAATATGTGAAATGAAGTGGTGGTGGTGGTGGTGGTGGTGGTGGTGGCGGCGGCGGTGGCGGTGGCGGTGGCGGCGGCAGCGGCTGCTATCAGTGTTAAATCAGTGCAAATGTAATCATCAAATCTTGCCTTGACATCCTTCTGGTGTTCCTCGTCTGAAAATAAAAGCAATTGTTGAATTATTACATTTATAATCTCAAAGACATATGCTGAGAAAATAGAATTTTGCATATGCAACCTTTACTCCACTGGGTCGGTCTTTATCCTAACAACCCATGCTTGGGAATACAAAATGAAACTTCAGTAATTACATGTACCGGTGGGGAGGACTGGAGAATTAGAGAGAGGAGGTCAGATCTTACAAAACTGTTCTTGGAGAGGGACATAGTTTAGAAAGTGAAATTAAGAGAGAGGATCACATCTGGCTTAGACTCATTGTATTATCTAACTTTGCATTATTTTGTAATTTTGGCATCCCATCGTTGCCACCACTGGCACATCCCACCCCATACCAACACTGCCAACACGGTACTGTAATATACGAACACATCAATCAGATTGATGACCTATGTACAGTAGTTGTAAAGTTTGGCAATTTCTAGTTGAAGTCCCATAACACGTGGGAGCTATCTGTCAAACACGGTCGTTGATGGCGCTGCTCAATATAGGTTAGTACAATATATCTTGTCTTTTGGGCTTGAATACATAACAGGTACAAACCTCAATGGATCAACCAGTTTCAGCACTGCCCCTCTGTTTGAATTCAAATATGACCGTGCTGTGGTGAGAATATATATTTCACCTGTAAAAGAGGCAAATGATAAGTCAGATTTCAAACTTGATGACGTCATGTTGATGGACTCGTATCAGGTGTTTATGCTTGCAGTGAACTTGCCATTTTGAACACAGAGCACAAGAACAATGATTTATATTTGATAACGATCGACGCATGATTCTGAGGCACTTAGGTCCGAGGTTTAGGGGGCCTTCAGTAATTACACGGGGATGGGCATGGGGACTCGTGGGGGCATATTTTGTGGAACAGACAGGCCTAATATCCCATGCCCCCCTCCCTCCCTGTAATTCTTGAAGGTTCCCTTATATATGCGACATACTTTTGTAAAATGACAGTTTCTAACCCAAAATACCCCAATGTCTTGATTACCATCGTTTTCTTTATGGACTGGTCAGTTTCTTCGGTCATGGGAATTATAGCTTATTTTTTTCAGAACAATATTGTCTTTGACCCCTGCCCCCTCAGTAAAATCTTGGCCTTGAAAATGATGGTTAAGGTTCTGGGTATATGCCTCATTAGAATTCTTACTATTGATAACGTGGGGTAAACACTTGAGTGGTGTTTGATGAATGTATCAAACTTTTGAAGATATGAGACGAAATGTGTACTTTTAGGACAAATATAGCTGCCTTTGCCATAAGGCCTAACAAAAAAAATTGTGTTGTTCCGATTACGTTCAATTTTAGAATAGGTGGGGTAGGTATATTTCTTATTTATTTTTTTTAATATGTGGGCGTCTAGTTCAGGTAGTTATGTTTCCGTTGTTTTCCATGTGGTCTCTGTGTTATTGGTTTCTTCCCATCAGATGTACAGCCATTACAGATAGGAAGAACAGTTTTTACCTTCCGTAAGGAAGGTTATAATATACCGATGAAGTCTGTGTGTCTGTGTGTGTGTCTGTGTGTGTGTGTCTGTATCACGATTTCCGAAAAAACGGCTGCATCAATTCAAACGAAATTTCATAGACATGTTCCGTAGGGTAATGGCCAGAACTGATTAGGTTTTGATAATAATCCGATGAATATTAATGACCAATTTGAGTAATTAATCGATTGAACGAGTATAAAGTTGGTGTCAGATTCAGATTCAGGTAGCGTTATCTTATGAATGTTATATTGAGCGTCAGATGGCCTCAGATCCAAATCTGAATCTGACGCCAACTTTATACTCGTGCTCTACACTACTGAGAAGACTCTGTTTTCAGTGGTTTCATGCGAACCTTATTTTGTGTTTCCCTTGGATCTGCACTCTGCATTGGCTGCACAAACACGAGAAAAAAGAAGACCGAGGCAGTCAGATGGCCTCAGATCCGAATCTGAAGCCAACTTTATACTCGTGCTCTACACTACTGAGAAAGACTCTGTTTTCAGGGGTTTTGTGCCAACCTTATTTTGTGTTTCCCTTGGATCTGCACTCTGCATTGGCTGCACAAACTCGAGAAAAAAGAAGACTGAGGCAGGGTATTTAAGTGATTCAAACTCACCAGAAAACATTTTTTTTCTTGGCCTTAAAATAGGTTTACAATGAGCGCGGAGTTCACAAACAGGTGAAATATTTATCATCGTTTCAATTTCGTCGAATATGGACTTATCATTTTCAAATTTCACACACTGATGCGCAGATGAATAAAGAGAAATCGTGGCTTTTTAGATTTTCGATTAGAAGTTTAGGAAGTATTATATTCACCTCGAACCGTCTCCTTTTTACCGTGTTCTTTTCCGATTTATCTCGATAACAAACTACCACTGTTTGTTGCGAGGCTTGTACATAATCATTTATCTAGCTCTGTATCTCAGGATATAAATACACTCTCACATATTTATCAAGTGTAATAATCTATAATTTATACCCAAATGTGTGTGGTCAAAATATGGAAAATAGACCAAGCCTCGCCTAGCTTACGAAGAAAATTTCGCGACAATGTATCAATAATGGTGACCTATACATTAACCTCTATAGAATTGGTGTACAGTGAGGGCGCGCCACTCAACAAAATCTTGAGAATGTGTAAACTCCTGGTGGGACAGAAGTCAGTTCAACACGCACATGCCATATCCCGGGTTTGTAGGGGATCACGAAAGCCAAGTGAAGTCGAGGATAGCAAGCTTTCCTGTGATGAGAATAGGAGGTGTGACGGGCATTTGAACAACATTTTTGACAACTAACTTTCATTGGGACTAGACGAATCACAGATATAGAGCTAAATTTCTTGCATAAATCCTTACGGAAGGCATTCAGTTTAAATCTGGTATATTGTCTTTTAAAGTTGATGTCAGTTTACGCATCCACTATTTCTTGCGAGACTTCACAATTTTCGTGATTTTATTATTTTTGTATTTAAAATAAAATAATCTACTTACCCCAACTATTCTAAAACTGAGTATAATCGGAACCACACAATTCGTTTGTTTGTTTGGTTTTTGTTTTTTGGGTGTGTTTTTTTTTTTTTTTTTTTGGGGGGGGGGGGGGCTTACAGAAATATGAATACAATATATTTTTCCTACCAGCTTCGTCTTCTCCGAAGGACAATAAATATCTTGGATAAATTCCGGTAAGACCATTATTGCATATGTTGTTATCTCCCATACAAATGCTATGGTGTTCCCACGTACCATTTTCGACGTTTTCCACTAATTTGAATAATTTTCTACAAGGAAAAAAATAGACAACTGACAGGCTCGTAATTTAAAGATGGCAACTACTGTAAGATATACGTTTTTGTAAAGCCAAAGACCGGGTGATTAAACTAGTGATTACTGTGGTTTCGAGGTTCAGGACAATTAAAACACAACCAATACAATTGTGTCTGTCAACTTTTTAGCCATCACATTGATACCGTACATCAATGAACAAACCACTTTGGTGGTATACTTTATGGTGTAACGCACTACGACATCAAGTTGTTTTCAGTTGTGCAAAACGTTTTCTTCAGTGAAGTCATCTAGTACTTGACCGCGTCTGAAATACAGTACACGTGTTTCCCCAAAACTGTTCGGTAAATTACTAACAGACAGGAAAACAGAGTTGATTTTATTATTCTATTTTTCAGTTGTTCTACTTATCAGAACACATTGTAGATTTGCTGATTAACATAACGTCGACTGCTAAAAAATCCTATTTCACCTCTTTTTTCAGACAATAAGGGGTCAAAGGTCGGACACACGTGACTCAACATAGTTTAGGGCTAAATAGACACCCTTACCCTCTGTCGTAATCACCGAAGAAATACTGTCCAGCTAAATTAGGAGACTGACAACCACGGTAAACATAACCACCAATCACTGCCTTCCCTACTGAGTGGTCGTATACATGCAGTGGCTCAATGTCTTCAGATGCAAAATAAAATCTCAAATTGTTAACATACAGACAAGTAACCAAGGAAACAAACTGGTCAATCGAATTTTGATATTAAAGATCAAAGACAGTCACAGCATGAATATTTCAACGTAGGATTAATATTCGATAGATTGGATGATTGAAATTATGCAAATTTACATATGTACCGAGACAAGTGAACATCACATTTTATGATTACGTAAAATATAGTGTGACTCGTTTTACTGCTTCTTATGAATAAAAGGAATCTCAATTATGTCAATTGACATTTCTACACTCACACAGACCCACCAATCACAGTCTTCTAAGAAATGTACAATATGATTAATTCCCAAGACTAAAAGTTAATGTCATTGTCTCTTCAGACAGTGACATTAACTTTTAAACACTAACCATCGAGGTCATCATTACACATATCGACGTCATAACAACTGTAACCCTCCTTTCCTTTCCAACCGTAGTTACCACCCTTGACAACTAGGTCAATTTCTTCATACCGTCGGTGGCCCACATCACCGGAGAAAATTCTCCCCTTGCCATAGGAAGTATGTCTATCACCAATATCGATGGAACTTCTCCACAAACTACGAAAGCCATATGCAAATATTTCAGGAAGTCCGACGGTATTGTTCACGAATGGGTTATCTGTGGGTATTGCATATGGTTTACCACCTTCCTCATGGTCCACGTCTATGCGAAGAACAGACCCAGGGAAAGATTTCCTGTTGAAACCAACGGGGGATATTTGTTAGACAATATTGCAGTATACGAAGTTAGGATTGTTATAATATAAATGCACGAATTGTTTATTTTTACTGTGTGTATCTTTTGCTATGCAATGAAATAAATGTTTTAACCTTTGCCTTATCAATTCGACCTATCAAAAACTATAGTATAAACAATAATAAAAAACATACGGATTTTGTCCATTTCCTTTTGGTCCCCATGGATCTCCAAGTGAACCTTTAAACTTTCCGCCATCACCAAGAAAAATGTACAGATAGCCGTCTTGAGGTCCGAAGATGAGCTGCCCGTCATTATGGATTGTGGTGTTTTCTGGTATATGCAACAACAACCTCTCAAAATCTGGATCTATTTTATTTTTATTACCCTGTGCCAACCTCCGTTCGGTGACAAAAACTCCTACATCGACCTTCTGTGACGTTCTGCTTGTTACATAAGATACAAACACGCGTCCGTTCTCTTTAAATTGTGGATGGAATGCCAAACCACCCAACCCACGCTCATCACCTTGTGCTCGGCCACTTGAATAGTGAAGGTAGCTTGACATATCTAGGAAAGGTTCGTCATACTTCGTTCCGTTTTTGTCATATATGTACACGATCCCTCTTTGTTCTACGACGAAAAATCTATGTGAGCCGTCCCCAGCGTGTGTAGCAATAATAGGCATTACTAGTGTACTTGCGACTTCTTCAACACACAGACATCCCTCACGATTTTCCACTGCCTCTGTCAGTTGCTCACCGAGTTCGTTATTGGCTAAAACGTCAGGATAGCAATAACCAACATCAATCGCAGCGACGAGGTTACAGAAATCAGTGGCAGAACTTTGGGCAGCAGACAAAATCGTCGATTCTTGTACCATATACTCTATTACATGTTGACATTCATTATAAAAGTCTAAACAGTAATCAGTGCACAATCCAGGCAAGGGTGTCTTCGAATTGGTCGTTTCCAAGGAATACATATGAGATGAAAAGGGTGAGCATTCCTGACACAATATTGTTTGCACATATTCCTGGCAAATTTCGGAAAGTGTTCCTGTGTTGGAAAGTATTTCATCGTACTGTCGTTTTAGATGCTCGTCGATGTCCTTAGTGCAGCAACCAACGTCAGTATATTGGGTACAAAATGATAAATCATGTATGTCGACATAAGGGGGCAGATAATCCAGACATTGTGGATGTCCAGAGACCTCCAATGTTGATCGCATCACAAGAAATAGCAAGAGCGTAACCCGTATTCTTCTGGAATCAATCATGCTGACACTTGGGTTGACACTCACTTCTCCTTTGGAAAGCTGCTTGGTGATTAACTGATTCTTACGCTTCTCGATCGTCATTTTTATGTAAGCCTCAAACCAACGTAGTTAACGAAGCATGCAGTCAAATCACCTGTGGAATAATCATGAGTATCTTAGGGTTTGTAAACAAATTTCAATCAGTCCTGGCGAACATTATTAGTTTTTAGCCTAATGTGTAGAAACCATAGCAACATGCAAACTACGCAAATACTTTTTTAACTGCCCGCTCCCTTGGCTACCTAATAGCTGTCCTTGTCTTTTTGTCTCATTGTCACAGCAAAAAATATCGCCATAGCATTGTAGCACAACTGAAAAGTTGTTGATGTGTGATTTTTAAAAATTACCATCATTTTAGTGTTGCTTTGTGCTGTTTCTTAGTTGTTGTTTGACCTTTTTTCATTGTTAAAGATATTTATCTGCTTCCATAACTAGCCCTAACTTTGAAATATACACATCCGTTTGACTGTTGCTAGAGAGCATGGTATTGTTGCCAGGCAAACATTGGATCATTTCTTAATGCTTATCCACATACCTAACCATGCTTCCCGGTTTGCTATACACATCATCATGACTGTTGCCATGGGTGTGGTGTTGTTGCTATGCATGTTTGGACACATCTTTGAACGTTTATTCACTTGCCTACCCATCACTGCTTTTATCTTTGCAATAACGCCATCATTTGGCTGTTGCTATTGGCGTAATGTTGTTGCTAGGCACATTTGCATACAGTTTTTGAATGTTTATCAACTTGCCAACTCAACAATGTTGCTATCTTCGCAAAATATACTGGCATTTGGCTGTTACTAAGGGCGTGGTCATGGTTGCCAGGGCCAGTTGCAGCAGTATGTTTTGAACAATATCTGTAGAGTAACTCCCCAAAAAACATCCCCATCAAATTTCAACCCCGCGCATTTAGACGGTCACCTATCATTTTGCTCTTAACTCCATCTTTTTCATTCGCAAAGTTGTCCAACACAGGGATACTCTACAATGAACGGTATCAATGGCAACTAGCTTTTACGTCAGTTTTTTAAAAAGTTGTGGTCTGGCCCGTGTGTGCAGTTAAACGTTTAGTCGCTACATTTCATTGTCGACTTGCTCAATATTGAATCAACTAACAACTGACCTGAGTGACATGACCGTTGCCCGTTGTCACCCCGGTTCAAAGTATCACCATATAGGGTGTTCAAAGTCCAGGAGCATATCAACAAAGGTATACCGGATAGCTATATCGATCATTTTTCTTAAAATCATAAAGACTACAAGAACTTCGTTGGTAACTCGATACAGACTGCAAACAGTATGACAAGTGAACAAGTGAAGAGTATATTTAAGCCGGAGCTGTTTGGCAACAAGGTTGCTATAGTAACTGGTGGAGGAACTGGTATTGGTCAGGCCATTGTAAAAGAGCTTTTACATTTAGGTGTGTATTAGTTTTATTATTCTATGTGTGCTACTGAGAGGTTATACATTACAGTATCAAGCCATTAGCTAAGGAAGTGGGGTTTCTTATCTTTCTTATCACTGAATAATGTTTGTTGGCAATATTTACAAATGTGATAAAGCACTATTACATAACACATCAGACAAAGCTAAGCTCAATATCTAAGTGTGAAGCCCCTAATGTCATATCAGTTGTTATCAGTTTTAAAAATAGACCCTCCACCAAGGAGGGAGGGTCTATGGTTTTACTGACCCATTATCAGTGACATTGCAAATAGCTTTAGAGATGCAAACAATGTTTATGACACCCGACTTGCTGGCTCACCAAGTCGGGAAAGTTGCACTTGACCTGCTAATGCAAAGAATCCGTCATGAAGGTGCCGAGTACAGTTGAGGTAGAATCAGGTCAGGAAAAATAAATATAAATGCAAATAGTTTGTAGACACAATTGTCACAAAATATTCAGGTAACATAAATAACCATAATGTTTGCTGCTTTAAAGTTCAAAGTTCATAAGTGTACATGACGTCACCACACCTAAAAAACCATCAGGTCATGGCTTGACACTTTACTGAACAATTGATAGAGTGGGAGACTCATTGATGATTCGTGAAAAAAAATAAACATTGTTCGTGAATTATAAACAAGTTTTAGACCCTAAAATCCCTCAACCCCCCCCCCCTCCTCCACCCACCATCTGACAATAGTACAGTATAGTATATTTTATTTGACATGAAATAATGTAAGAAATACATTATCTATAGTCAATAAACATACAAAAACAGCAAGAACAAAGATAAATATAATTATAAATAAGACAATATGTAACCCCACATGTAAATATTTTCATTTTAAAGGTGATTCAAAGTGCTCACATTCACTATTGCTATTTTGCTAGACGACATGTTTGTGAAACGTATTCTGGTTGTAAAATTTAAAAAAAAAAGCGTCTGCAAACACCTTAAAATGACCTTTTTTCAGTCAGTTCCCTTAGGATATACTTCGAGAGTTTTCGGGTATTTCTTGTCCCACCTAGACCACTTGATTTTGTGACGTCATAAGGAGAAGTCGTTAGCACAAACGTCAAATGAGCTTATACGTTTTGAGGCATAAATTTTGCTGCTTAGTGAAAAGGTGCTCGCACTCTACTTACTGAAGCATATTTAACCATCAATTGACTGGTATTAAAAATAGTCATATGGATGACAAAGGGGTATTTATTTATAAAATAACATTACCAGGTTTTCTTATTTCCTATTTTCCTATCCCAAAAAATATTATATAACATAGTCCAAGTCCTTACTTGTCATACAATAACTTATAAGAAGCTAACACATTGTGTACAAAAAAGTTGTTATTGTACATTTTATACATGTTTTAATTATTGCAATTTGTTGTAATACAAAGAAGGACCTAGTAGTATATGTTGTACCACATTGTTTTATCAAGTAAGAAAATGGTAGAGTTGTTTTATCCAAAATAAATACCCCAAATCTCATTCATATGAATTCATATGGCCAGTGGTATAACTTACAAATGATATGATGACGTATGTCATTATATACAAGGACAATAACAATGTCAACATTATGTAAGAACAACAATGTTGAGGAACCCCTTACAATACAATCAACAGTTCGAACAATGGCAGTATTGTCAACATTGGGTATGCTTCGACATTAGTATTATGCTCGAATAGTTTAATCGTGTTTTTTTGGAAATATTTTCACTTGCAATGAGTAAAAAGTTTATTAACTCAGTTTGTGAGACGTTAAACAGATTTGTACAGTGTTTGCTTTTTTTGCAGTCATCTGTTTTAGAATAAGAGCACGCGTTGACCAGTATGGGAAACAAACGTCCGTTGAAGGTCGACTATGATTCTCCACTGGACATATTGTTTTGAGAAGCTCTTTACTCCTTATGACCAATTGATGTATTTATATTGAACTGTTTACATGGGTCTATGTCTATATTGCCATGGGTCACTGGCTCACTTTAGACGTGGCCATGGAATGCTTTACAGGATGGAACTTTTACGTGAGATTATTATAAGAATCACAATCAAAATACAGAGAACAATTTATGACATTTGGTTTCTGAATGTACAACCACTTCAATCACATGTCTAGCCAACAAATCTGTTCGTGCAAAAAAAGCTGTTCGTTCACATTTTTTAGTGGGAGCGGATTTGCTGTTTTGGTAAGTTGGGGGGGGGGGGGCAATGCCTTCGTTGAGTAAAACTGTGTGGTAAAGACTGTGTGAGCAAGGGGAGAAACGAAAGTAAAGGTACCGGCATTGCATCAATTCAATAGTTAAATGCTGAATGGTAGGAGATGGCAGGCAGTTGGGAGTATTCCAATATGGCTCAAACCATTAAAGGAAATAGACATATAAGTGGTCTGAGGATATGGGGAGAAGGAAAATACATCACCAAACTAGTTTTATAAAGACCACTTCAGTGGTCAATATAACGAAGTCACTCACCTCAAAATGGCACGTCCCTTCGACTGTCCTTAAAACTACCCTTTTTAGATCCCTGGATGTGAAGATATCCACTTTGTCGCGAGTTAAGCTTGCTTTTGTTAGGCGTGTCTTAAAGAAAAGGCCTTGCTTTTCACTAACACAGACTTGTGTGTGTGCATAGAATGATGATCACTCTTGTGGAGTCACTGGGTTGAGATTTGAAAAAAAGTGCTTCGACCTAAACACAAACGAAATGTCCTCCGGCAGATTACCATCTGTGATAATCTGTACATACATCACTGGGAAAAGAAAACAGACGTGCATGAAGGTCAAGAAGACAAAGAATTTCTTAATTTTTTTTTATTTGTCCCAAACCAGACATATAATACCCCGGTAACAGTGTTTTGATTGTCTTGTTCTATTGTTGTGTGTGGGTTCAATCGTTGTTCAAAAACCTTGGGATGGTGACGCGCGATCACCTGGAACAAGACAAATGTCACAACACGATGGAAATAGAGAGACATCTAGCCACTTTCACAAAAACAGATTTTAATGAGATTTGTGTGGGTTGTATTTTTATTACGACCAGGGAACTCAATAAAATGTGGCATTACTTTTAGTGGTACCATATACACGAATTTGTATCAACAAAATACAGGCAGCGAATTTATGTTGATTATAACCAAGTCAATTGTCTGATTGTTTATTTTGACGTAATGCCATGTCCCCGCCGTGTGGGACCCCATATCCAGAGGTGATATACACTAGATTTTATACCTGGGGTGATACATAGTAGATTTTACATTTTGATATTGAGTTCCCTTGGTGCCAAGACTCAAGAGCTTTTTAATGCTGAAGTACTAAAAAAGTACAACCATTAATATAACAATTTCCTATATTCCTGCAAACGAAACACTTCAAAGCAAAATCCACAGTAATGTAGTAACGCCATAAACGTTGAATCATTATTCACAATAATCACAATGAGGTGACGATCAGAGAAGTCAAGAGTTCAAGGAGCACAAGGCAGTCGGTGCACTCACTTCGCTGCAAGGTCAGAAGAATGTATGTGTATTGAATATGGGGTCGAATGAAAGAAGTCTAGAAGACCCTGTCCCCAGGCCAACTTATGTAATCATTCGCTATATCCAAAAGCACATTACATACGCGGAAACATCGACTGGATCTTGAGTCAGGCTCTAATCAAAGTAACAAAACTTTTTTCCGAGTATTCAACTAATTTATTATTAATAACATGGTGGCTAATCCTAATCATGATACACATTTTCTATGACATATCAAATAATTATGATAATTATGCTTTAGGATTCCAGTAGGGTTATTTTCTAGACTGATATACAGGGGCAACTAAAACGTAGAATACTGGGGAAAAAATAAGTTTATGAAATCAATTTTTGGTATTAGAAAAACATTTTTTGTTTTCTTTTGCTTTGTTTTGTTTTTAGTTTTACTCAGTTTTGTTTTATTCTATTTTTTTCTTTTCTTTGCTTTGCTTTGTTTTGCTTTGCTTTGTTTTATTTTGTTTTGTTTTGCTTTGCTTTGCTTTGTTTTGTTTTGTTTTTTGCTTTGTTTTATTTTGTTTTGTTTTGTTCAACACGTATCATTTGGAGATTTAGGCTTCAACAAATAGGCAGGTATAAATCATAACAAACTAGATACAATTAGCAAAGCTAGGCAGATATGTATGAGGGGGTTTTTTACGCATGAGTAGATGGGATATATTGCCAAACTCAGAAATGGAACTCCTGTGCCTTTTCCTTGATACAAATAAGTTGATATTTCAAAGTGTATTGTGACGCGAAATGGAGCATAAAATGTACTTGTGCACAGCACAGTGTATAAGAGAAAACAATATCGCCAATGGTGTTGTAGCACTACTTACAGTTTTTAAAAATGTTTACCCACATGCTGATCCATGCTAGGTATAGGTGTTCATTTGCTGAATGACTATCCAGTTGCCTAGCCAACCCCGTTATCTTTGCAATAAATATAAACGATCATTTGGCTGTTGCTATGGGCGTGGTCATTTTGCTAGACATATTTGCATACATTTTTTGCAAATGTTCGTTCACTTGTCTATGAATCCTTGATGTTATCTTTTCAATATACATGATCATTTGGCTGTTGCTATGGGCGTGGTCTTGTTGTTAGGTATATTTGCACACATTTCCTTAATGTTTATTAATTTCTCTATTAATCCGTTGTTATCTTTGCAATATACGTGATCATTTGGTTGTTACTATAGGCGTGGTTTTGTTGCTAGGCACATTTACATACATTTTTTGAATGTTTATTCGTATTTTGAATGCTTATTCACTTGTCTATTAATCCGTTGTTATCTTTGCAATATATGTGAGCATTTGGCTATTGCCATGGGCGTGGTTTTGTTGCTAAACATATTTGCATACACTTTTGGAATGTTTGCTCACTTGTCTAAGAATCCCTGTTATCTCTGTGAAATACACCACCGTTTTGCTGTTGCTATGGTCGTGGTCATGGTTGCTAGGGACATTTGCATACTTCTTTTGAATTTTTACTCGCTTACCAGATGGTGTTGTTATTAGAGCAAAATATACTGCCATTTGGTTGTGCTAAGGGCGTGGTCATGGTGGCTAGGGCCAATTGTGTCAAAATAGTTTGAAGAAAATCTGCAGAATAACAGTTCTAGAAACATCTCACCAAGTTTCAGTCTCATTGACCAAATATTTTTTGAGATATTAGTTTTGGACCAAAATTCACATTTTACACCTAAGTTACATATCACCAATGAGATCATTATTATATTTCTTCATATATACACCCCAGATGCATCCCATTAAATTTCAGCCCAATCTGCTCAGTAGTTTTGGAATTAAAGATTTTTGACCAAAAATGACACGCTTTTATACCTAATTTACTTATCACTGATGGTATCATCACGTTATGAATACAGCTTCATCTACACATCCCCAGATGCATCCCATTAAATTTCAGCCCAATCTGCTCAGTAGTTTGGAATTAAAGATTTTTGACCAAATTGACACGTTTTTATACCCAATTTACATATCACTGAAGTGATCGTCATGTCGTGAACAATTCTAAATCTATTAACACCAAATGAACGTTCACACCAAATTTCAGACCGATTTGCCACCCCACCCCCCCCCACACACACACACACACACACACACGGACGGACAGACAGACAGACAGACAGACAGACAGACAGACAGACAGACACTTTGCCATGCCTATAGCACTTCTGAACCTTATCAGTTCAGCATGCAGCAGTTGTGCTAAAAACCAGAGTTTGATGGTAGCGCTTATTGAAAACAAAGTAAATTATGCTATCATCCAACGTTGGCGTTGATAATCACCAGTGTGACCTTTAACCCTAAGAGTTGCACATCGAACTTAAAATTATGCTGACCCCGTGATCATTGTTGATTAAGCGGTACATCTATTATATTAACTCTCTGAGGGTAACCAAATTTCATCTATATATTCTTCGATATGGCGGCAAGGGGGAAGGTGTTGAGTGTTTTTAGGTCGGGTTTATTCAGTAATTCTGTTGCAGTTGTAACGGGAGGTGGGACTGGTATCGGACAAGCCATAGCAAGGGAATTGCTTCATCTTGGTGAGTGCATGTAGAATTGCTGGTATGAGTCTAGAAGAACCCGGGTCTAACTCATAACTGAATGATGCCCGTAAAACTTTACCAGCTAGCGTGTCATCTTCATATGCTCTTTGACCCACATGGTTTACCCGTCTGACGTGTTCGGTAGATATGACCGATAATACCACCATATTTTTGACCCGGGATTATGACCCATTTGTAGCTCGCAAAGCTTGCAGACGACAATAAAACGTATGTACTGTGTTCTCCTACTGATTGGACAGTAATCGGAATGTGAAGTCCAGTTATACAGTGTAGCACAGTCCGCAAGCAGAACTAGATACGATTATGTAATTAAACAATATACCACCCAAACTTTGAGGCTTTAGCATACGTACTTGGGAAATATCACCCCCATACTTTATTTACTTTCATTTTCATTGTACAGAACAGTACGGTACAGTACAGTGCAGTGCAGTGTAGTGTAGTACAGAACAGTACAGTACATTGCAGTGCAGTACAGTGCAGTGTAGTGTAGTGTAGTGTAGTGTAATACAGTGCAGTGCTGTGTAGTGTAGTGTAGTGTAGTGTAGTATAGTATAGTGCAGTGTAGTACAGTGTAGTACAATGCAGTGTAGTGTAGTGTAGTACAGTACAGTGCAGTGTAGTACAGTACAGTGCAGTGCAGTACAGTGTAGTACAATGCAGTGTAGTGTAGTACAGTACAGTGCAGTGCAATGTAGTACAGTACAGTGCAATGTAGTGCAGTGCAGTACAATGCAGTGTAGTGTAACGTAGTGCAGTACAGTGCAGTGCAGTGTAGTACAGTGCAGTACAGTGTAGTACAATGCAGTGTAGTGTAACGTAGTGCAGTGCAGTGTAGTACAGTGCAGTACAGTGTAGTACAATGCAGTGTAGTACAGTATAGTACAGTGCAGTGTAGTACAGTACAGAACAGTACAGTGCAGTGCAATGCAATACAGTACAGTGCAATGCAGTACAATGCAGTAGAGTATACAGTGCAATACACATACAGTACAGTACAGTGCAGTACAATGCAGTGTAGTGTAGTACAGTACAGTGCAGTGCAGTACAGTACAGTGCAGTACAGTACAGTGTAGTACAATGCAGTGTAGTGTAGTACAGTACAGTGTAGTGCAGTACAGTACAGTATAGTTTATTCGACAAAAAATTATGTTTAAAATACACACAAAACAGCTAAACACTAAATATAGCAATGAATATATATGTTAACCTACAAATTCACACTCACATAAATATCCGCATTCACATTCAAACCCAGGGGTCACGCAGGGGTCATGGTGTTCACTTAGTAACAAACTTCCCCAGGCTGTAGGCAAAAAAAAACATCACAGGGCAACTTATCTTTTGGTATTAAAGATTTGAAAGTTTGTATCAAATGTGAAGTTTTCATGTACAAATGTTATTGTATATTGTTTATAATATTGTTTTGGCAGCTGGCCACCATCTTTAAAAATGTACCTATGACGAGACAGCAAACCTTTTTTTTACAGGATGTAAAGTTGTGATTGCATCAAGGAAAATTGATAGACTACAGAAAGCAGCAGAAGAAATGAAAAATGAATTAGAAAAAGACAGTGTAGCAGACATAAAAGCTATTGAATGCAACATCAGAAAAGAAGACCAGGTTAGTTTGTACAGATTCTTAATCTGAATTATTGGAGTCAAGAAAGAACAGGTTGGTTTGTACAGATTCTTAATCAGAATTATTGGAGTCAAGAAAGAACAGGTTGGTTTTTACAGATTCTTAATCAGAATTATTGGAGTCAAGAAAGAACAGGTTAGTTTGTACAGATTCTTAATCTGAATTATTGGAGTAAAGAAAGAACAGGTTGGTTTGTACAGATTCTTAATCTGAATTATTGGAGTAAAGAAAGAACAGGTTGGTTTGTACAGATTCTTAATCAGAATTATTGGAGTCAAGAAAGAACAGGTTAGTTTGTACAGATTCTTAATCAGAATTATTGGAGTCAAGAAAGAACAGGTTAGTTTGTACAGATTCTTAATCTGAATTATTGGAGTAAAGAAAGAACAGGTTGGTTTGTACAGATTCTTAATCTGAATAATTGGAGTTAAGAAAAAACAGGTTGGTTTGTACAGATTCTTAATTTGAATTATTGGAGTAAAGAAAGAACAGGTTGGTTTGCACAGAATTTGATTCCTCTATCCTAGCCTATGTACCGGTCATCGGAGTCATGGTGAAAACATATGGCAATACTCAAACCCGACAGTGACACATTGATTTCTTAATACAGTTAGTAAATGCTCTTATCAAAATGAAAATTTGTATCTAAGTTTATGTACTTGGGCTGACAGCACAGTTTGGCACACTAAATTATAATCATATAGCTGTCACTGCAGGTAGTTTAAAAATGTGATCATCAGTCTGTGGATTTGCAGTAGAAGTGCTGGTCAAATTGATCTCATCACCACTACTTCAAAACTCTTGTCTGTATTGATACCATTTTCTAAAAATCAACAAATTTTAAAAGCCGTTCTGTAATCTTTTTTCAAAGTAATCAAATTTGCTTACTAAGCTTGCCATTGCTGTATACTATATAGGGTAAGGTATAACACTAATAATGATATGACAGAACCCCATGACTTGGGAGTGCGAAATGTGGCATACTCGGGTATTTGCACGAGTGCTTGCAGTGGTCTCTCACTTTAAGGTAGCGAGTGAAAGTGCAAGACTCACTGCATGCATGAGTGTGAATACCTCTTAGTACCAACACAGGCACTCATGTGGCTTTGGGTTCTGTTATTATAACATGTTTATCCGAAACAGCAAATTGCATAAAAATCACGCTGTACGAACACGCAATTTCATATACAAGGAATGATCTTGCTCTCATTTGCATACTTTTTCCATGAAGGTATTCAATATTTTTTCAGTATTGTACTGTAGTATGAATACCACTAGAGTGCACACCCACCAATGCAAGAAATCACTGGTACATATGTAATGATAATCTTACTGATGCATTTCTCCAGGTGAAATCTGTGGTGGAATACACTTTAAACACATTCGGTAGAATAGATTACCTAGTCAACAATGGTGGTGGACAGTTTATTAGTCGTGCAGAGGATATGACCATGAAGGGCTGGAAAGCTGTTGTTGACACAAACTTAAATGGCACCTTCCAAATAACACAAGAAGGTAAGTGTTTCAAGTACTAATAATTATGTTATATAAAAACGGGTGATCATTCATGGTCTATAAAAATTAGTATTTCAGTGTCAACACAAGTGAACAAAGGATTAGTTTTGCTGCAGGCATGGTAAAGTGTGTGTGTGTCTGTCTGTGTATCTGCTGTGTGTGTGTGTGAGAGAGAGCGTGTGTGAGAGAGAGAGAGAGAGAGAGATGCATGTTGGGATGGTCATTTTGGTGTCATTGTCTGGAGGCTCTTGTGTCTTCAAATCTCATGATCTCTTATTGAGACATGTTTGCTAGAAATAACTTAAATATTTGATAATGAACTTGATCTTAGTGTGACAATCTCTTGTTAATGAGGTAGCCCAGTGCTAGCCAAGCTATAAAGTGATTCTTCAACTGTACTATACCAGTGGTTCACACAAGGAGCATGTGTGGAAGGGTCTACAAGAGGGACTAATCTATTCAAATTGACTTCCCAAGTATCATCCACCAATATTTTGTTCTCTTTTTCTTCATCTTCCCAGTGTACAAAGCATGGATGAAAGATCATGGTGGTAGCATCGTGAATATTATTGTGGACAACTGGAATGGATTTCCCGGATTTGCGTAGGTCAACAACTTAAAGCATATACATAATAGTATGCTTTTTCTACTTTTACGATTATTTCTATGTGTATGCTTCAGATCCTGTTAATACTCTCGTTTAAATTTAAAGTCTTGTCAAATTCATACAAATCTCTGAATGAACTATCACCAACCTACATATCTGACATAATACACATGAAGCCAGCTCCCCAGACACTCCGATCATCAGCCAAATGTTTACTGCATGAACCTAGGATACATTAGCGTACATGCGTTCTCATGTGCTGCACCCAATATACAGAATACACTGACATTGGAAATACAAAGAAAAGAGTACAGCTAACACCTTCAAAAACAACTTACAGATGTATCTGTTCTCCAGAGCATTCTAAGCATACAATGCCTATATTGCTATGGAAACTGGCACCTTATAAATTCACAGATTGATTAACTGACTGACTGACTGACTGACTGACTTACCATGTGACTTTATTTGTAATTTAAGCAGTTGCACGAATGCAAGCATTCACTGGTTCATATGTATATGTAATAATGTACAGTTATACTTGTTATAGCTGCTAATTCAGTACTTCACCATTCTGTTTATATTTGATACAGACACACAGGTGCAGCAAGAGCTGGAATTGAAAACTTTACTAAAAGCCTTGCTTTGGAATGGGCCAAAGATGGTGTCACAATAAACAGTGTAGCCCCTGTAAGTTTAGTCACTACTCTTTCAGACATAGTGCCCTATACACTAGAAATAAGTGTCAGGGTAACACTGCATTATGCAAGTTTTAGTAGGGAGAAAGTTAATTTTTAATAACAAAGACATTGTTGATTTTATCTTTGCTACAGGTCTTTATGCTGAGGGACCCAGGAAGCCATTTTCATGAATTCTGCATAGCGCAATCTCTCCAAGATAGCGTTATAAAATCAGCAAATCTGGCTTACAAGACGCCTTCTGTATACTAGGTGAGGCATTCTGAATAACAAACAAAGCGAGGACCTCCTGATCTCTTTAAACAATACCCACAGCATTCTTTGTGTTAAGGGACTAGTAGTAGCTCCTTGCTTTGTTTGTTTCCCAGAATGCCTCACCCTAGTGTACAGTTAAGACCTGTTCTAAGCCATATTTGACAACCTTTATGACTATTTCAGAGAAATTGCACGATGCAGGGTTGGTGGAAACGACTTTGAGGGTCCCTCCCCAAAGCATTAAGAAATGTCAGTCTCAATTTTGCTTCCCTTTAATTAACTTGGACACTGCATATCAAAGAGTAGTACTAAAGAATTACTTGAAGCATGATAAAATGTAAATTTGCAGTGGCAGCTACATCAACAGTTTTCTAATATATTACAGCTAAAACAAAATTGATCAAAATTGATATTTTGCAAGTTTGTGTTGTTTTTCTTGATAGATAGCAATACTTTTACTGCTGAACACAACATGATTGCTATTGACAGTAATCTAAAAAATCTGAATGAACTTAAAAAAAACTCTTCAATCACAATCCTGTTGTGTTCAGCAATAAAAGTGGTCTTATTTAGTGAGTAAAACAACAATCTCAACTGGCAAATTGACATTGATATGTATATGTTCTATACAATCTTCTGGTGATCATTCCCTGCTTTATCTCTACCAATTTATGTGATATACATTTTTCATAGGGTACCATCTACTCAGACACTGCAGCTGCTAACTATGGTGCCGGTGGAGATTCAATATTCTCTCAGTCCATTCCTGACATCCCACTTAAACGCTTAGGAACTCTTGCAGAGGTAATTTAGCTACTTACGTTTTATCTTACGATAGCCCATGTTTTGATTTTGATGTTGTTGTTGTTGTTGTTGTTGTTGTTGTTGTTGTTGTTGTCTGCTGTTAGTTATGATAGCTGTTATGATGGTGGAGGTGGTCTGGTGACTATAATGCTGTTGTTGTTTATGATGATGATGGTCAGTGCTGTTTCTAAGGTTGGGGAAAACTTGTAACACAATAACAGAAAGGGGGGAAAGGGTTGGAAGTGGTTGCATTTCCCATAGATCTAACATTCACATTTGCCTAGGGAACCCTGGTAAAATGACTGGGCAACATCGGTAAAATTCACTTGCCACCTTAAGCAAAAAAACACTGATGATGATATGATTATTATGATACTGGTGATGTTATTGTTGTTGTTGTTGTTGTTGTTGTTGTTGTTGTTGTTGCTGTTGTTGTTGTTGTTGTTGTTGTTGTTGTTGTTTACACATCTATCTAAACATCCTATTACTGGACCAAAACTGGCGAAGACTATATAGAAATGTCTGGTTTATCTATTAAGTTTAGCACAATCTTTATTTACCTGTAAAATTTATTTTTTTTGACCTGTTTATTCTATTCATTAAAAGTATATATTTAGACTCTTTGTGCAGACATTACTCTATTGCCCTTTTTATATCACCGTCCTCTTTTTATTTTCAGATTTCTGCTGCAGTGTGTTTTCTCCTATCTCCAGCTGCCACCTATATTACTGGTACTACTCTTAAAGTGGATGGTGCTTCCAGTTTGTACCGACATCCACTATTTGCAATTCCAGGTTTGTTGATTAATGCTATGACAGTGCATGCCCCATATCTGATTAGAATAGAAATAACTTTATTGTCGAAAGTTTATATATGGAAAATCGCTTTCAGTCACTTAGGTCAAAAATTTACATATACAACAATCAAAGAACATAGATCACAAGAAGACAAGCTAAAATTACAGAGACAGTGCTGATCAAGTTAAAAATGGGAATAGAATAAGATCACAGCTATAAAGACAACATAAATGTGAAATTAAAGTTCCCTGAAATCTAAAATTGAAATTGCTGATGGAATAAAAGAATGTTTTATAAAAATTCCTGGGTGCTTTTGGTAAGCGGAATCTGCGACCAGAGGAGATTTTTTCAAAATATGGAGTAAGGGGATGTGTCTTGTCTTAGGGGATGTGTCTTGTCTTTAAGTATCCCGTGTGTATCCCATCTTGATGGAATTATGGTATAATTCTGACTATATGACTTTGACCCTGGAAATAATATGTTCCTGAAAATGTAATGTGATATAAAACACTTATTGCCTTGCCTCATTTGGGCACTAGTAGACAACATATTATCCCACATGCTGTTATGTAGCAACTAATTCCCTCAGCTTTCAGTCTCAGGACATCATTGCTATATGACAGCTGAGCCCACATGGTAATTGGCATCTACTAGTGCCCTCATAACTAGTAGTGTAGATTGATGTTACATTATATTGATAATATAAGAGCACCCCATGATGCATGGGATGTTAAATATTAGGCCTAAAACAAATTTTTGGTTCCGACCCCACCTAGTTTTTCACTGCCGACCCTAAACTTACTTTCATGTAGTCGACAAAAAAAAAAGATAAAATCACAAAAATTGTGAAGTCTCATGAGAAATAGTGGATGCGGAGACAGACATCAACTTAAAAAGACACTATAAAACTGTTCTTCCAATCTGTAATGGCTGTATATCAGATAGGAAGAAATAAATAACACAGAGACCATTTGGAAAACAATGGAAAACCTGAACTAGACACACTCACACATGAAAAAAAATTTTTTTAAATCTACCTACCCAACCTATTCTAAAATTGAGCATAATCACAACCACACGATTTTTTTTTATTAGGCCTTAGGGGTATTGCATGAGTAATATTACGATTTGTGGTATTCTCTACAGCCTTACTTTCATGAGCAAAGGGTGTGAACATGCATCAGAAATTATGATGGGTACATATATATAAATGATACCATTTTCTTTCTTTCGTGTATGTTCCTTTCTTTCAGATCATAATAGATCAAAAGCCTACACCTGGGGAGGTGAATCTTCACGACCTACATTAGAAGATGCTTACCGTGATGGTCCCATCAAACCAAAACTCTAAAGGTTACGACAGTGGTCCAATCGAAGTAGAATGCTAACCCATAAATTTCAAAATTTGCATACAGTATAGAAAACCAAAGTTTAACGAAATTGAACTTTGCAATTTATCGGATCATCTTACCCAACATTAATAACACTGTTGCCTTTCAGTATGGCATTGAGCTTTTTGAAGGTTTATTATTCTGGTTTGTTATAAAACAATGTAAATAATTTGTTGACTGTGCTGTTAATAATGATAATGAGAAAGTATACTTATGTGAGACTGTCGGTCATTGGGAACACTTCTAAGGTCCTTTGTATTTTACATTATATTCAATAAATTGGATAATGAACAAATGAGGAATAAATGTTAGTATGAAATATAGAAAACATTGGTACATTAATTTTGCATTATCAATAATACCCAGTATAGTAACAGGAGGCTAATGCATTTGATGTGTCTGTCCATCCTCTGCCATATCACTGACATGAATTAAGTAAATTCAATCAATCAAATTTCTATAGCGCTGATTTCCAGAGCAATGTTCTGTTCAGTAGTGCTGAATGACTAAAGCACATCATATGCTTTGGTGAACAAATAAATCTTCAGTTTTGTTTTGAAATAATCCAGGCTGGAGGCTTGGTAAATGTCAAGTGGCAAAGAGTTACATAGTTTGGTGGGTGACATATGAGAATGAACAACCTCCATATTCAGCTAAACAGTACAATGTGAGATGTTTACCTCAATTACCTTCATTTTACTGGAGGTTATAGAATCGTTCACTCTCTGTCTCTTGGTGTCACTATTTTCTCTAAAACGGCCAATTCAATTCAAATAAAACTTAACATACATGTCCCTTATGTAAAAAGAAACACCTGGTTAGGTTTCGGTATACATGCAATAAACATTACTAAGTCATTTGCATGAATTACGAATTTCATTAATCAGGTAATATCTTAGGAAGTAAGCTAATTTAAAATATTTTTATACAGAATGTTGATGATAGCAAAGTGCATTTGTCCAACAAATTTTGTTGATGCAGTGTGTGATTTTTTAATGAGTCATTTGCATAATTTCTGATTTTCGGTAATTAGGCAATATCTTAGGTATACAACCTTCATATTTCAAATGATTTGCTGTATACATTGAAAGTAACAAAGTCAATTTGTGCTACAAAGTTAGTTGATGCAGCTATCAATTTTACTGATTCATTAGCATAATGAATGATTCGTTGCCTTTAGGCAATATCTTAAGTGTACACATTTATATTGATGATAACACAGTACATTTGCATTGTAAAGTTTGTCAATGTAGTTATCAATTTTGATGATTTATTCGTGTAATAACTGAGTTATAATTAGGCAAATATCTTAATAATTCAAATTAATTGCCATTCTTTCAGGTTTCATACAGTCTAGAAGAAGTCCGTGTAATTGGAGAAACAATAACATGTACCAAGTTTAATTATGAACTAATACAGCTTCATTCATTTGGAGATGTTTAGCTGTATTCCCTATTTTACTTTTTGTAGCCCCCAACCTATGTATTCGCAATGTAACTCTGTAGTAACTAAAAACTTATATCACCAGAATTGATCAAGTGCTTAAAATGCTAAATTATCAATTTAAACATTTCAAAAGAGCAAATGTATATTCATGCATTGACCCAGTATTCATGTCAGTTAGATGGTTTCTAGCTCTGTTTTAGTTCTATTCGTTGGAGCAAATAAAACCGTTTTTCTTCTGCAGTTGACTTGTGTCCAAGGAGGAGCCACTCAGATGATCAAATATATTGAAGACCATATGGAACCACAATGAATAATAAACTCGGTTAACAGATGTTGTCAACCTATTTTTACCGATGCCATCAATGGCAATTTACAAATTAAAAAAATGTCAATTCATCACGTACAGTTGCAAACGCCCTTTCTGTCTCGTGACCTTCCCAGATGAGGCCGTTGCCCTCGGAAGAGTCTGCATTGTTCGAATTCGTACACCTCATATTAGCTGTAACATGATGTGACTGCCACGATCGACCCACTTATATTATCAAGTCACAGTTATCGGGATTTATCAATTCATGAGTATCGTTCAACAGGCAGCATTAACAGCAACGAATCACATAAAATATCCAAACGAATTTAACTCTGCTAATAATTTTGTATATTATGCTCATAAGTAGAAACCTTGGCACATGTACATAACTCCCATTTAGTATTATAGATTTAAGCCTTTTTGTTGAACTATCAAGCTTCTAAAACACGACTGCACTAAACTGCCATTATTTTGCACAGTTCAACCAGATCTGGTTGGCTCCAATCAAATATCGTTACGCTGTCAAAATGTGTCAAAATGACCATTAATATGTCGGCCTTTGATGTTATGAGACCAGCCACCTAATATTATGTAAATAGTAAACATAAATTTCCGGCCATAGTGTGGTATTTTAGCAATTGCAAACAGTTGACAAGTATCACCACAACAACCGTCGTCCTTATCATCAAAAGCAGAAACTATTCTGTCTGATCTACACAAGAACCCGTTTAAACTTCTAATCACAAGTTCAAGATGTATATAGCCTAAATCTTTTATTTGATTTATCTAGCAAGCACGGACCGACAGACAGTTTAGTACAGACGTGAGTGCTGGTAGATAGCATTACAGTACACGCATGTCATACCTCACAGACTAATTATCAGCAAAATTCGTGCCATTACTATGCTGCACTGAGGCTTTGGAATAATCTCTTATTACCAGACAATGTACATCCATACAAGTTGAAAACCTTTTCCCTCGGGGTTACACTGTGTAATTCTCAATTGAATCGCTCTTACGAAATATTTTTCGAGATATGTTTTGCCTGTTTGTCTTCGTCGTAACACATTTTCTTAGTTTTTGTTATCATTTTCTCCATATTTCTGACTGTCAAGTCGCCAGCTAGTCTCTCGGTCAACACAATCTATTATCAAGAAACAAAGTGAAAGACAAAGCAAACTTTCCACCCAACCATAGTCCCTCTATTACACAGATAGAGGGACTGTCACCCAACCTATGCTATTTTCTGAGGGAATGGTGTTGGAAAAACATTCCCGGTTGAAATAATTACTATCAAAGCAAGCTAAAGCTGATGTGATAAAGTGAAAGTCAACCATTAGTAAGAACGCATTCACATTTTTTCATCAGCTGCCGAATTATAGAAAGTTTCGTGTAAGGTAGGGGGTGTCTAGATCTTGATATAAGCTTTGATAATTTGACCTCAAATTTAAACCACTGTTCAGTATATCTTTATGTGACGTAAGCTATAGGGACTGATTCGTGTTTTAAGGTATCGTAGACGACGGTTTAGTATGGTCACGTGACGTGACCTGACATAACCCATGTCTATTCATACATAGCATCAGGTATATACTGCAGGGGAACCGAAAAACAAGACATGTCTGCTACGGGGAAGGTTTTGAGTATTTTTAGGCCGGGTTTATTCCGCGATTCTGTGGCAGTGGTGACGGGAGGTGGGACTGGTATTGGAAAAGCCATAACAAGAGAATTACTACATCTGGGTGAGTAAATCATGTAAATGTACCGCTAGCGATGTAAGAGATCCTGGGTAGCAATGCCAATATGCGACCGGTTGCTCCCGAGACTCGGGATCTGTAACAGTCGTTTGTGGATTCATTCCGTGCAGTAACTAAGAGAGGGAGCCACATATTAGTATGTGTAATGGGAGTCACATTTTACATGCATATCGGTTTTTATGAGAGAGTCATATTTTTGAAGATGGAGAATTGCAGGATACACAAGGCTCTTACTTTACGTTTTGCTAGCTCTGGAAATATGCGCTCAGCTCCGATTAAACTCTGACACCTATCTGACAGCTAGTTGTATACAGCCCAATATATACATATATGTAAGGAGAGTGTAAGCGATAAATAGTCATATTATTTTTCATTTACCCATACTTATTTCGTTTATTTACATTTTTGTTTGCTTTGTTTTCTTTTTGTTTGTTGGGTTTTTGTTTTTGTTTTGGCAACACGGTTCCTGCCAATGAGCTCCATGTTTCCGAACTAGTCTAGTTGCCAGGTTCTTGACTCGCCTTGTAAAAAATAAGGCCGGGTCGGCGAATCAGCTCGCTAAGCCCCCATCACTCTAAGATTGCCAACTTATAACTCTCATAACTAAATTTTAACTAGGATGAACTGGTCGTGGGTTTTTTCAAATAACACACTTTTGATTATTTCGTTCTGCTTGTGGTGACTATACATACCTTGTGTTGCCTCGGATATTGTATCACGTGTCAATATTACTTGTGCACACTTTGCTCCTCAAAACAATCAATTGGAACAATAAATAAATTGTTGGTCAGGTGATATGACTATCAGAACTTTGTAAGAAGACAACTTTATCACAAAGCTCCAAAGGGCACTGTAGCAGAAGGGAATGAACCAGTCAGTCTTTTGTGGTCAACCCACCGTGCCAGCCTCAGAATAGCACCTTCAACAAACCATTTTTTCATTGCAGTTCAAGAGTTTGCAGTCACCACATAAACAGATAAGATAGTTGTTTTACGACTATTGTACGTGTTTTAACAAATAACTTAAAAGAACAATCATTTTAAGCCCCATCCCAAACTCCACCCCACCCCACCTCCTCCGGCTATTACAGTTAGGGACCGGTGAGTTTCATCGGGAGGGGGGTCACCCTGTTTTTGAAATTGGCAGTAGGGGGGGGTCATGCTGTTTTCAAAATTGTGGATGGGGGGGGGGTCATTGTGTTTTGGATTGTGATGGAAGAAAAAAATCCCTTTTCTTCAATGGCATATAGCCTTGTCTGAAATGTGGTACATGTCAATATTTGTTCTTGTCCCTGTTTCTTACATGAATTCTTTAACATTACTTATTAGTTCAAACCTAACTATACATATTCATATACATGTATCACCTAGCTACCACACTAGTTACAGAACATGTCATGTAAATGCTTGGCTGTTTCACAATCAGTGCTTCACTTATATTGCAGTTTGGGGCAAAAGTGAACTTGAAGGTTTCGTAATCGTAATCTTCATAGATAGTTTATAAAAGAAGTTAATCTAAAATGTTCCCTACTCGTCACTATCAGTGAACTTGTCAGAAGGGATTAATACACTTTCTAGTTTGGACACTACATGTTATTGACACTACAAATTACCACATCTCATCAGATTCCAGTTTCTATTATACACTAGGTATGACCACCTAAAGTTCTCTAACATACCGGTGACTTTACTATACATGCAATATTAATGCCACTATACCAATGTTACGGGGCCATTTTTATGTGACATGGGAAACTTACATTTACGTTAGCTATTCGAAGCTTGGAAATATTACCTCAAAGGCTATGAATAACCTAAACATTGCCTTAATAGAAGCAAAAAAACTGCAGCTCTGCCAGGGGGGAACCCCAAGGACTCCCTCACCCCCAGAGGTCACTCATGCATTCAACCAACAATCAGATGCACCAACAACCTTTTTACTGTCATAATGGTATTAAACTTTTCTTAAATATTTTCACCCAATTCTAATATGAGATGATATTGTCTTTTAAAGATGTGAAATATTTGCCAAGGTAGTCTAAAATTGCCTTAAACTCCAAATCTCCCCTACCAATGATACTACCAGTAGATGTGCTGACCTTTACTACATGTATATAATGATGCCATCTAACTGTTTAAGAACATATTTCAACCCTATGTAAATTATAAAGAATAGTTTCTGATACTTGATGGTGCTGTCTTGTATAGCATGGATTGAGTTATTGCCTGAAAGGGTCTGAATAGCCTAAAAGTTGGCTTTAAGAGTAAAAGTCCTCCAGGACTTCTAGGGGGAGACCCCCTGGGACCCCCGTACATGAGGTGTGCACATCCCAGTCTCAAGTTCTTCCCCCTACCTCTTACTGTCAAGATGCTACAAACTTATATTTCAAAAATATTTTTTTTCTTTTTACATGTTGGTGCTGTCTTGTGAAGCTTGGAAATTATTGTCTGAAAGGGCCTGAATAGTCTCAAAATTGACTTTTCAGAGTAAAGAGTAAAAAAAAAACCAGGGATTCTAGGGGGAGACCCCCTAGGACCCCCATAAGAGATATACATGTTCCCTGCTCAAGCTTTCCCATACCTTTCACTGTCAAGATGCTATTAAACTCCTTTTGGAATATATTTACCCTGTGTAGTCAATAATTATAATTATGATAGTGCTAACCCGGGATCTTATAAAGTAGATGCAAGACAGTCAAGCAGTCCACACTCACTGAGTCACGACCAAAAAATACCTGTCATGTGAATACTATGTATATATGGGGGGTCATCATGTTTTAGAATTAAGTGATGAGGGGGTCAGCCTGTTTTGGGGTTTACAGATAGGGGTCAGTGACTTTTTGCCGGCCCAAATTAAGAATCCACCGCCCCCCCCCCCCCCCCCAGTACTAAAACAGCACTGCAAGTTCTAGGAACCCTACATAAACTAGTTTTCTGAGAGATACCTCCTTACTGAGACTACAATTAAACCACTGTTGTATTGACAGGTTGAGACAATACACAAACCTGTAATACATCTCAAATATCAACCCCCATATTATCAAGCGTAACCTTTCTTATAAGGACATTTACCTTTGACCTTGACCTCCAGGGTCAGTTATCGAACTCAATTTATTTCTTGCATGTCTCAAACAGTTTGTTTTATTAAATTTAAAACATTGAGGATAGGGTAATATTAAAATGACAAGGTGAAACACACGTGTTAATAATTGTGATACGCATATCCCTTTTTACTGGAAAGCAGCCATAAATTCAAGTATACAACACAGCTCCAGAACCATAATGGAACGAGCAGAATTTAAGGTGGGTGGATGGGGGGGGGGGTGAGAAGAAAATATTTTGGCCAATTTTTTTTTTGTAGTCCCCTTGGTTGAGAGGTTGGTATACACAAACACCACACACTCACATGGCAGTCACTCACCGCATAATTAAATATGGCTGAACTTATTACGGCAAAACCGAAAGAAATTTTAGAAATGTTTTAGATAAACGACCACTCCTGAGGTTTAATTTCGTTCAAATGATAAGCAAAATATTTTGTGCCCCACCCCCTTTCAGACCATTATGATTTTCAAGCCCCCCCCCCCCCGCACCCCAATGTTTTTGTGCCCCTATATTCCCCCCGCCTTATATTCTGCCTGTTCCCTAAGACTTAGTGACTATTGTAAAATGTTATCTTTCTGCTTGTGTCAATAGATTATTTGACCTTGACCTTACTAGATGATGACTGACAGTCATATTTGTTGTAAAATCGCTCTTTATTCCATAAATCAAAAACTGCTGCATTCAAGTGTTTACTCCGGTACTATCAATGGACAAGCTTACTTTTAAGACCTTGACGTTTCAAATTTTTTACTATCAAAAACACGTTTGTCGTATTGCTGCTGCTTCTGTCACTCGACTATAATTGAATGTTGGATACTTTTGGTGTACATTCCACAATTATTTGTACAGTAGCTCGGAAACAAAAATTACATGGGTACTTTAATCCAAAGTATCTGTCCCTACATTGCCAGGTATGACCTTCCTGCCCATGTCTTTATCTTCGACACTGTCCTTTTCCTTCTCAGTGAAAATCAACCTTTCAATAAGGTTTACTTTAATATTACAGGTTCGAAATTAATGTCGGAGTAACTTTTCTGAGAAGTTGCATTGTTTGTTGGCGGTTTGACATGAAATTTAAATCCTTATCTCACTTTAGGCATATCTTTTTGGCAAGTACCAAAACTGATATGCTATAAATATAAAGACCATGGGTATTCCTTATAAAGACAAAAATCACATGTGTGAGGGAAATTGGGGCTAGGCGAGAACTTTTATAATGCGACGGGTTATACATTATTGAATGGCCTTTTAATTGTGCTTGCAGTGTACATGTTAGGGGACTTCAAGTGTTTACCCTATCTCGATTACAAGGTGATTACATCAACACAACGAGGACACCACTATCACCCACTTGTGTAGTTGAACAATGTACAGTACTTTTAGTGTATGGTTATCTCAGTGAGCCGAAAGCTAGGTTTCTGCAGTAGTTTATTATATGGATAAACGTTGCAGGAGTGCAGCAGTACTGTGCATACATTTGAATTCAGTACTGTACGCATGAATCAAATGTAATATTATGGGTATGTCTCCAGTTTTCGTTATTCAATTTTACAGGATGTAAAGTGGTGATTGCATCAAGGAAAATAGACAGACTACAGACAGCAGCAGAAGAAATGAAAAATGAATTAGAAAAAGACAGTGCAGCAGACATAAAAGCTATTGAATGCAACATCAGAAAAGAAGAACAGGTTAGTTTGTACAGATTCGTAATTTGAATTATTGGAGTAAAGAAAGAACAGGTTGTCTTGTACAGATTCTTAATTTAAATTATTGGAGTAAAGAAAGAACAGGTTGGTCTGTACAGATCCTTAGTCTGAATTATTGGAGAGTAAAGAAAGAACAGGTTGGTCTGTACAGATTCTTAGTCTGAATTATTGGAGTAAAGAAAGAACAGGTTGGTTTGTACAGATTCTGAATATATTGGTAGTTATATATGTATTTATTGTAATTCAAGTGATTTAGTGTTTATTAATTTACTATTTTTTTCAGAAACACACTTAAAATGGTTAGAGGGCTCGACACGTACCCGTTATTATTCTTTTCAAGAAGATAGTTGCAACTTAATTTACAGGACATTAAACGACACTGGTTCGATTATAATGATATTCCGTAGACTGTATTTTAGACATAACAATGGTCTTGGCTGTAAGACAATTTAGCTTGAAGTAAAACTTCAAATCTGAAAAGCATCTTCCCCCGTTTTCTCTAGGTGAAATCTTTGGTGCAATACACTTTAGACGAATTTGGTAAAATAGATTATTTAGTCAATAATGGTGGTGGACAGTTTATCAGTAGTGCACAAGATATGACCATGAAGGGTTGGAAAACTGTTATTGACACAAACTTAAATGGCACTTTCCATATGACACAGCAAGGTACAGTTGACGTAATTTTCATTAATTTATAATTACAACCGGTAGCACTCAAGTAAAGCGTTCCAATTGCAACTGTACGTTAACTATCGTCTGAAGCATTCGAATACAATGTAAAAGTGTACACAACTGCTTTAATTATCAGTTGTTATTTTGTATGTTGGGGTACAGATAAGTAACACATCTGTGGTTGGGGGCAGCGATACAAGGGTAACAAAGCACACGGTTGATAAGACCCAGAAAAACACGCAATCTATTGAGGGTCATAACTTTGCACGTTTGCGGGGGGGGGGGGGTTCGCTATCATAATATTATGGTGATACTTAACAAATGAATGTCAACAATGAAATTACATACTGATATCCACCTTAAATATAATTATAAAATGTATGAATCGCACTGTTTCGCTAAACAGTGAACTTGGTGACAAGCACTGGAAAATATGTAAAGCCATATAGTATGACCGAACGTTTCCTTAGTAAGTATTAAATGATATATTTACATTCACTTATTTCCCCAGTATACAACTCATGGATGAAGGACCATGGAGGAAGTATTGTCAACATTATTGCAGATGCATATACTGGCATTCCTTTGTTATCGTACGTAATTTGTGTAATTAATTAGATATTATTCTACGGGGTTTTCCTTCGTTCAGCCAAGAGAAATATGAGCGGCCTAAGGAGCATAGTCACTATGAGTCGCTAAATTCGTAGAGACAAACTCTTAGGTAACGAGTATTTTTCAGTTGAATCTAGAAAAATATAGTGGAATTATATAGTTATGTATAATCAATGAAAGAATGGTGGAAAGTTTGAACGTTTTGGCTCATATCAAGCTGCTGGTCAAGCTGATAGACAGTCGGACTCTCTTTTGATATCACAAGTGACCGACGAAGGTCGCTTTGCACAAAGGTGCGCACCGCTTATTCCCGAGTGCTTACAATCATCTTTCGGCTTTTGTTCGGCAACCTTCGGAACACAGGTCGGAAATCTAATTACAAGACTCGCCAATTTGCCTTGTTAATTAGTTATTGTAGTTGAATGATATGCGTTATCACCATAGCTTATACAGTCTCTCAATCTCTACTAGATCAAAATAAAGTGTCTTAATCAGTTTTGTTTTTGGTTTATCTTACAGGCATACAGGTGCATCAAGAGCAGGTATTATAAACCTTACTAAAACACTTGCTTTGGAATGGGCACAGGATGGTGTTACCATCAACAATATTGGAGCGGTAAGATTTACACTACTAGTCGTTAAACACATGATTGAGAGTCAATTATATAACAATAGTATTTGTATTAGTATTAGTATTTATATTTATATTCATATTCGTATTCGTATTTGTATTTGTATTTGTATTTGTGTTTGTATTTGTGTTTGTATTTGTATTTGTATTTGTATTTGTACAAATTCTATTTGGATTTGTCTTTGTACAAATTTTATTTGTGTTTGGATTTGCATTTGCATTTGTATTTGTACAAATTGTATTTGTGTTTGTATTTGTATTTGTGTTTATATTTGTATTTGTACAATTCGTATTTGTGTTTGTACAAATTGTATTTGGATTTGGATTTGTACAATTTGTATTTGTGTTTGGATTCTTATTTGTATTTATATTTGTATTTGTATTTGTACAAAATGTATTTGGATTTGTGTTTGTACAAATTGTGTTTGTGTTTGGATTCGTATCCTGACGTCATTTAAGATTTAATTTGATAATAGAGTTTGTGTATTTACCCAGGCTCAATTTAAAGTCCGAGAATTGTAAAACAAATCCTAAAACTGTTGACATGTCAGGGGGTGGAGGAGGAGGGGAGGGGATGTTATGATCTGGAAATGGGTACAAAGATGGGTGTATGGGATATTTTTTGCTGCATATTAAATCTGTATTTACCTGATTACAGGGTTACGTCTACTCAGAGAGTGCAGCTGCAAATTATGGTCCTGCAGGCGATGTTGTGTTTACAAAGATCCTTCCGAATTTGCCCCTCAAACGGACAGGAACTGTTGAAGAGGTAACATTGCCAGATACTTGTGTTGTTGTTGTTGTTGTTGTTGTTGCTGTTGTTGTTGTTGTTGTTGTTGTTGTTGTTGTTGTTGTTGTTGTTGGTGGTGGTGGTGGTGGTGGTGGTGGTGGTGGTGGTGGTGGTGGTGGTGGTGGTGGTGGTGGTGGCGGTGGTGGTGGTGGTGGTGGTGGTGGTGGTGGTCTCATCGTTGTCGTCATCGTATTTGTTGCTGTTGTTGTTTCAAATTTTCAATTGTTGTCATGGTATTTATTTGAATCACTTGTTCACTGAATTAAGGTTTGGCTTATTTACTCACTGAGGAGGTACGAACTTCAATACCATGATTATTTTTGTTGCAAACTGGGAAAACTGGTCCTTCTGTGACAACTACCAACAAATTATTACGAGCACTTGAAGCTGGGCAGTGAAGATATTACTAAATGATTGAAATAAATTAAAAGATTGAAATAAAAATTATGAACCCACTGAAAACATAATATATACATTCATACATACGTAAGTACGTACGTACGTACAACACATGTGCAGCCCATGTGCATTGCACTTAATATAAAACGCATATGTATTCAATGTTGACACTTCAGCCTCTAAATTAAAAGAAGTAATACATTTTTTCATTTTCAGATTGCTGCTGCAGCGTGTTATCTCCTGTCACCAGCAGCTGGCTATATTACTGGTACTACTTTGAATGTCGATGGTGCGACTTGTATGTACAAACAAGGAATATTCAAGATTCCAGGTAAGTTGGTGGACTATTCACCATAAGGAGAAGGTTTTTGTCAATATAATATCCCCTTTTTATAGCTAAAATGGTGTTTCACTCATGCAACATGACATTTATTACACACCCTCGAGCTCTGACAACTTCTAATGCAAAAGAAACAACACAGGTGTCGTGCACAGTGGGGATGTAGAAGCAGTCAAGTTTAATATTGATTATCAGTTAGCAGCTATTGTAATCATCAAGTCCATGTGTAATGTTTTCATTGGAAGCTTGATTTTACTGAACTGTGAAAGAATAGCAATGGTTATCAGTGTTCATTGTGATTTAGCAAAGGATCCTGCTGTGTTTATTGTGTCTCTGTTATTGTTAGTCTAGAGTCGAAATGTGTCTGTCTCTGTGTCAAAAACGTAATGTCCTATGAGTGAAACACCAAGCCCACATCATTTTAGCTATATGTTTAGCACAGTCGCAGATCCAGGGGTCCAAACGTTTGTTATCCTGAACGCACTCAGTGTTATTTATCTTTTGTGTGTTTCTATCTTACAGATCATAACAAATCAAAAGGTTACACATGGGGTGAATATACAGGACCTACATTAGAAGATGCCTACCGTGATGGCCCCATCAAACCAAAAAATTAAAGACTATATCAACTTATACCGTGTAAACCAAGGCTCAAAGCTCTTAATATGACAAAAAAGCTAAAGTTGATAACAGTAATAGAACCACTTTTTAAAGGGTCAAATTTTGCAGAAGTTGTTTTATCGTAAATCAAAGTGTTAGGCCAAAACAATGCAATTTCTTCATTTTTCTAAAATTCCTTTTTTTTCATCATTTAAAAAAAAATAATGATAAAAATGTAATATGTCAAAAATATATATTTCAATATATAAAGTATATACAATTTAAATGCTGTATATACTTTATGAAAGACGAGCTCTGTTGTGAAGTGGTTCAGCAGTTCAAAATATTCGCTGACACACAACAATAAAAGACTAGTTAATAGTATATGATATCACCCGAAAATTCCGAAAGCGAACGGAACCGGAAATGGACAATGGCCACCGATTACATCACTTTCCGTTGCGTAAGTGCGCTAGGAAATCTTTTACTTTTATGTTTCAAGTAAAATTATACGGAAAAATAAAGACTCTCTAAATCAGTGTACAAATAGTGTGATCAATACGGTCAGTTACCGATTTTAACTGAGGACTTCAGCGCATAATTTTCTACCCCTTTCATATGAATAACTTGAAAAATATTAAGTACGTGTCAGAAAAACGGATAACAGTTCGTTTTAGTTCTGAGGGGCAAAAGCCACACGAGCTGAACATTTTATCTGACTAGGGATGCGAAGCATTGTTAGTCAAATGAATCATGGGTAAAAATTTCCCTCCCTCTCTCTCTCTCTCTCTCTCTCTCTCTCTCTCTCTCTCTCTCTCTCTCTCTCTCTCTCTCTCTCTCTCTCTCTCTCTCTCTCTCTCTCTCTCGCTCTCTCTCTCTCTCTCTCTCTCTCTCTCTCTCTCTCTCTCTCTCTCTCTCTCTCTCTCTCTCTCTCTCTCTCTCTCTCTCTCTCTCTCTCTCTAAAAAGTTCTTAAATTAGATTCGCAAAATATGAAAGACAGAAAAGGAAAAGAAAAAGCGTCCATTAGTGATATAAAAGTTGATCAATAAAATGGGGAGAAGGATGTATTATAAACATGAGTTAATTACAATTAAATATGTACTGTGTATGAGTTGATGAGTTGATTGAGAGGCAACTATATTGCATATTCATCGTGCGCTCACGTTATAACTGAAGAACCAATGCCAATTAATGAAGCTAGGTCATATATAGCAATATAAACTAAAGTACGTGTGAATTCAAAGTGACTGACTTGAAAAATCTACGTAGACTCAAATCCGACACAAATGTATATACTCTGTATACTACGCTTAATTTCATGCACCCATGTCTAATTGATTGTACTACAAAAAATCGACCTACCTACCCAAAATTAATATCCTATTAACTTTGTCCCCCCTTGAACAGTTTTTTTTTATTTGTTTTTATAATAGCTGCAGGCCTATAAAGCTTTCTTTAATTTATATTTAGCGTGTGTGACAGTGTTTTTGCCCGAATAATAAGTTTACGAGAAATTCATTTCCAAAGTTTTAAAATTATTTCATTTGTAAATCTTGTTTTTCGTTCTCACACCGTATTTTCCACCGAGAAATATATAAACTATCTTTCTGAAACGGACGAGTGCGAGTACGAGTGTGTCAGGTGCATGTGTCATCAGGCGTAAGGTACAGACTTGGACAGCGCCCCCTAGTGAAGCTGCTGCTTTAAAAGTTCAAGATGGCGGCGAATGTTGAACGACAGTTCGAAGCTGCTGTTAATGTCATCAAATGTCTGCCAAAAAATGGTAAGTCGCCCCACAAGCGTTATATTTATATTGCAGATGCATAAACCGTTACAGTAGCTTTGGTTTCTGGCTTGCTTTCCTCACAAATGTGCCATGCTTTGTTGCTAAATAACAACATTCGTCGGAGCCGTCGCGTGGGTCATCAGTATCAACGTATCGTCATGATGATGTCGACTGTCGTCAACCTGCAGTGCTAGATTTTGTAATATGTAAACAAACTGGTCGTGGGAGTTAAGCGTGGTTTCGATTAACTGTCTATAAGTGATGTTTTATACACTTTGGTGTATATATAATCTGTTAATTCACTCAGAATAGCAGTTATGTTCCCGTGATAAACACTGCAGAGTAAAGAACTTTCCATGTCAATATTGTCATGATGTTGGTGCTGATGATGATCATGAAGGTATCGTCATTGTCAAGGTTTCGTCGGGTCAGCCCTATCCCTTCTTGATGTAAGCTGCTCAAGAAAGAAATGATCGAATAATAGAAATGTCCTTTCATGGTTGAATATTATGTAACAGCTTCCCTTAAACTGCACACTACCATTTGATTGAAATCTAATCGTAAACATAATGAATGAATGAATTTATCTCAACAACGTCCAAATAAACATATACTAAATGTAAGAATACATAAATTTGCATACATGCACATTTTGCTATGTTCAATTATTTGCTGACAAAGATGGCATTAGAAGGAAGTAATCATACACATTTGAAATCATCTGATTTCCATTGTTGACCTCGATAAAAAAAAATACAGGAGAAAATGTCGAATAGATTTGTTTATACTAGTAATTTATTTTAAACTATCAGTCAGTCCTTTAGATCTTATTACGTGCAATGTGTAATTGTTTACACTTTCCCTGAACTGTAAGATGAATATCCATTTTTTAAGACAATAAATACATCAATATTAAATACAACTGTGTAGGTACAATACAATGTAGATCCAGTGTAGATGCATGTAAACTAACCTACATGTATGAACTGGTACAATACATTTAATATGCCAGTTTTAGTGTCAATGAATTTACTTAGAAGTACTGGTAGCGATATACCCATGTAGCAGTAGTCAAAATTACACTGGTCCACATATATGGTAGACTATACATTTTATTGTTCAGCCCTATTAGGCTTCGTACCCACTGCTAGAAGTGATAGCGTGGCACAAAAGTCTGTATTTTACCTTGTGTGTTTACAGACTACATAGACATTGAGTACTAATATTATAGCTACTACTGATAAAGAAACATTTGTTATTAATATTATGAAACTTTTATTCTAGGGGGAAAAGAGCATAGTATTTCCCATCGCTTAAAAAGATCAAAATGGAAAAAAAATGAATAAATGAAAAAATACAAAAATACAAAATATTAGTACATCTCAAAAAGACAAAGATTGCTAGTATTACTACTCCAGGGTCAAAATAGATGTTGATTTGATTTTCTTATAAGATTGACTTGTATTATAAAGTCACTGGCTCAGTCAAATTAGCGTAATACAATAGAACACTTAAATTACTGCAATCTTCTGTTGATAACGGTGATAGCAGAATACAACCAAGGCTGTACATTGTATGGATTCTACACCACTACAGGTAGTTTAGGTTTAATATAACTGTCAGACACATGCAGTTGGCTATGTGGGTATACCTGGTTTGTAATAGTCAAGTCAGAAATCGTACATAGGCAAAAGTTGTGGTATCCTTAATTGTTGGCAGCAGACTCTGTGTTTAATAGATCTCAGTGTATTTTTAGAGTTTTGACCTCATGAATATAAGCAACAAACAAGACCAGAGTTCAAGAGATCATTGCTGATAATCAAAGTCCATGCAAGCATGTCAATAAACTTAGTGCAGTGGTAGTGCATATACAGTAGTGTTCAATTAAGTTTCTTAGAAATTCAAGAAATTGCAGTCTTGATATTTGTGCCCATAATAGATTTTTACACACAGTCAAATTTGTGTCATCATTGAGTATTATACTTAGCAGGCAAAACTTGTTCCATCATGATCTGTACTGGTAACATGTCTGTAATGTAAAGTACTAGATTGGTATTTTTCTAAAGCTACATGAGTTATAACATATCAGACTCGTAGCAAATAGATACTAATACCTTACAAACCTGTATACATGCTACCTCTAATAGCAAAGCTTAGAGAAAATGATATACTTTGTAAATTAATTTGTATTTCCCATTGATGATGAATATCAAAAATGAAATATTTGTGGTCAAACTGCAGCCTCCTAAAAAATAAACAAAATATTGGTACAATTATCATTTGATTTCCGTACATGCAAATGTGTGTGTCTGTCTGTTTCTAATTTTGACTTCATTCACAACATGTCTTCAGTGTCATGCATTTACTAGGAGTGAAAATTCTTACATTTCATGATTGGATATTTTGTCCGGAATATTTCTATTTTGGGGTGTACAACAGATTCAATTAAAAGTAAAATCGATTTTGTCGGATGAGAACTAAAATGGGTCAACTGGGGTCAACAATATTGGGGTTTAATATTTGTGAGTGACAGACATCAGTGTATATGTACTTGTAGGCCATAACACTGAATCTCTCAGCCTAACACACTCCTTGCAGTAATGCTGCCTTCTGTTTCCTATTTTCTATTAATTTCCACCTCATGCTGTAATTTTCAGCATATTTTCCTTATGAGGCTTTTCTTTTTCCGTTTTGTTTTCTGTCTTTCCTTGGTTTCCTCTTTGCATGGCTTGGCCTACTATCTGTGCATGCCTTCTCTTAATGGTTATGTGTGGATTACTGACAAAGTTCCTCGTAAAATGCTTCTGACAGGACCATTCCAGCCATCGTACGAGATGATGAAACGGTTTTATGGTTTATATAAGCAAGCCACGGAAGGTCCATGTGATAAATCGAAGCCAGGATTTTGGGATGTTGTCGGCCGACAAAAATGGTAAGTTGTAAAGACTAGAGTTAAATAAAGTTGCAATAGCTGTACCTGAAGTACTATTTTCTTTCATCAGATAACCAACAATACATTTCCTGAATATTATTAAAATACCAGTTATGAGACATTGTACATCTTATTTGGAGGTTAGTTTTATCCATTACGAGTATAGTATTAAGCAAGCTAACAAGCGCTAATATCTTACCAAAAGAGATATTTGTCTTGGCAAGTCGAGAAATTGTAGCAGTGTTGATAACAGTTTTCTTGAGCCCCGACAATAAAATGTAGCAATGTTAGTATAATTTTTGTTGAGCCAGACTATGAAATATAGCAGTGTTTGAAATTTTTATTGAGCCAGACGAAAAAATATTTTAGGTTTTGTGATTCTAATTGTATCGCATTCAGGGATTGTTTAAGTGAAAATACTATTATATATTTTTCACAATATTGTACTGTAGTCCTGTTATATTCATATTTTGTGTATAAATCTTATGACAGGGATGCATGGTCCAAGTTAGGAGACATGACCAAACAGCAAGCTATGCAGTGCTATGTAGATGAACTGAAGAAGGTAATATTATCTCATTTGTAATCCTTTGTAATTCAGAAAGTATCCAAGTGTTTGTTTTGAAATACTACTAGAGATCTGGAAGTATGGTAAATTTGCCATTTCCAGGGCTCCTGTAAACTGCAGGAACAGAAGTACATCAGTACATTGTACTTACGTGTACCTGTTGCTGCCCAAACCCAACCATAATACTGGTATGGAACCAAGATAAACTGTTTTGAAGAACTGAAGGGCATTGTACATACATGTATTGCTCTTAGCAAATACACAGCCCAAAAGACACTACAGGTCTTGAATATATTCTGTCCTGTTTTTCTGTGGAAACATTTGAAGACCTTGAAAAGGATATATGGATGCTTGACTGACATGTTTGCATAATAATTATGATGCCAGTGTACTTCATTTGATGTACTTGTAACATGTAGACATACAATTACAACCCTTGCAGCATATATCTAAAGACGCTACTGATCAAAACATTGTTTTATCAGTACTGGACAAGTAAAACAGACCTGTATTAATACAAAAACAACAGCTAATATCTCTGATGTAGATTCAAGTGCAGCTTTTATCAGCTTGTCTGTGAAAGTTAGTCATTGGTATACGATGATATGACTAACTTTCACAGACATAAACGGATGAGAACATGGTGTGAATCTGCATCATACTCAGCGGCAGCCATTGTCGTTACGTATCAATGTACATAGTCATTATATCACTTTAATAGTATGATAAGGAGAAGTCTTTCCAGTACCTTTAATTTAACCCTTTCACTACCAGTACCCAGTATACCCCAACACACTAGTTTTAATTGTCCACTACTGATAAAACAATGCTCTGATCAGAGGCGTCTCTAGACAACTACAGCAAGGGTTGTATATTTCTTATTTGGCAATGATGGCAAGTGACTGAAGTTTAAAATATGCAATGGTCAGAACTTTACATAGAACTTGAATAGTACTATTTGATGTGAATTATAGCAGTGGGGGTGTTGATTTTGTTTTTGTTTTTGTACACACCAATGACAGATGGCTGGGTTGTAAGAGAGATGGGTGAATTGAGGGACGGATGGGTTTAAGCAGAGATGGATGAATTGAGGGATGGATGGATGGATTATGGAATAGTTGTCGACATACGTCCAGAGAAGTAGTATGCTTTTACTAGGAGGAGTGAAAAGTACAGATTTATTAAAAGAAGTATCTAAGTTGTAAAGATTGACACACACACTGTTTTTGCTAAAGTTTGGAAACCCTAGTCACAGAAAAATGGAAATATAATTGAAAAACTGGCAGAGTTTCCTGTGCACATTGTATCATCATTTTGGTCGGGAATGCTGGTAAAATGACTTTACCTGCTTACCTCCCTTAACAAAGACATTTGCAGGGAACCCTGGGAAAATGACTGGTGAACTCGGATAGATTTTACCTGCTTACCTCCCTTAACAAAAACACTTGTAGGGAACCTGGTAAAATGACTGGGGAACTTGTCGGGTAGATTTTACCTGCTTATCTCCCTTAACAAAAACACTGGTAGGGAACCCTGGTAAAATGACTTGAGAACTCAGGTAGATTTTACCTCCTTACCTTCGTTAACGAAACACTGGTACAATATTACACTCTAGTAGACCCATTTCTGGTGTAATATTGATAGCTAGAACATGGTCACTGTTTGTTAATGGACTTACGTGAATACAGGAACCATCCTGTATTCGTTATATAAAATACAAAACTACAGAAATGGTAGATGGAAGAATGGTAAAGAAGAAGAAAAAAGTGATATCAATGAAAGGTTTTTGTAACATGGGCACACATGTGCACCAAAAGTTTTGATTGATAGCGTTCTTCATGTTTTACACTTTACAGGTGTTCCAAAAGTATTCTGATCCAGAGAAAGTCAAAAAGGTAAAACAATGATCATAGAACACAAAACATTAAAAAATAACGATATCATAATAAACATTATTTAATCAAAGAATCGCAGATATTTTTCCCAGTGTATGAAATACTGCTAGATTATCACAATTCAGTAACTAGGCTGTATTTGTTTATTTAATTGTTTGCACTTTGTGATCTGTACTGTCCTGTCCTGTCCCTGACAGTTCGAGCTATTATTTTCGAAAGCTGTCCTTAGATATCATCCTATCTCTAGCATTGTTACATGAGCATTATAACGCTAGAAAAAAAAGAGATGTTCACCTCATAGTCCTAACATGTACATGTACATACATGTCAAGATCTAATACTGACATTTTGAAACTAATAAGCCCATATATCAGACCATATTTGGACATATTCATTATTTTAACAGTAGAAATTAAACTAAGGTCTTAAAAATAAAATAAAATGTGAATTTTGTTATTGTGCTAATGACGAAGTATAATTTACTGGTATGATAAATTGCTAAGTCCATACAGTAATTGGTGAGCCTTGTTAATATTCATAGCAGTACAACATGTCATTATTAATTCTCCCTATAATTTTGGGACTGCCACAGTACGACCACAGCTCACAACTGAAATTCAAGCCAGAAATATTAATATAAATCATAATCAGCTTGAAGTCCTGAAATCATTTTGATAAAACTAGAAATGAATTTAGTTTGGTATATTTTGAGAATGTTTGTTAGTTTAATGTCTATATTTTCAAATGTTATCATATTTTAATGATATATCAGTAATTTCTCTTGAAGGGAATACTTAAGTATGAAATATTATTTGTAAACTTTCTGTTGGCAGATGTTGGAGCAATATCCAGAGTCTGGAAAAATGATGGAGGTAAATTGCAATAATTTAATGAAAGACCGTCTCTTTTTCAAAGATAAACTGCTATGTTACCGTCATGACATTGCTAGTGAAATATTGAAATGTACTCTTGAGAAGGATTAGCCGATAAGGGATAAAATTAACTTACTTGCATTTAGATTAAAACATCATAAAATAAGAAACTACAAACAAAATTGGGGGGGGGGGGGGGGGGGGGGCATTTCAGTAACAACTACTGGGCCTTATTTTGTTTATAGGATATACATAGATTCCACAGATACACTTTCAGAGAAAAGACAATAACTAAATTATTCACATTTGAATTCAGATTATCCCAAAAAAGATATATTTTGTCAATCATTTGGTCATTTTTAAGAAAGGGTTTCAAGTTTGCACAGTAATCAACTGGAAATCATTTTTGTATAGTGAATTCATTAAATGAATTTTGATTTGCTTTGTCAAAAGGGTCAAAAACTTTTTTAAATACTAAACAGTCATTAAAATAAACCTGAACTTGAAATTTAAATTTAAATTAAGTCGCCACTTTTCCTTTCTTGTGTTGATTTTAATTTTTATTTCCTTGCAGATGGTACATGTTTATTTGTCAGACCCTTCTCCTGCCAAAATTAAGGAGGTAATTATGTATACAGAGTCACAATTTAACAAACATCTACCAATCACACATGTCCATTGATATTCATAGAGTGCCTTACATTAACAAAACATGTACTCATACACATTCACAGAGTGCTTTAAAATTCACAAAATTAATTCAGCGTCTTTAGATTGATACATGTTCACTGTCTTTCACTAATACTCTTACTTTGTTTTAGAAAAAGTACTATAACAGCAATCCATTACACGTGAAGGCAGGTGTGGTGCACTCAGTGTATTTGCACATGTGCTTGCAGTATTCTCTCAGCCATACTTTCATGAGTGTAGGGAGTGAAAAGTGCAGCAGAAAACACAGCAAGTATGAGTTGCAAATACCACTGAGTGTACCCACACTGGAACTCATAGAGAATGGGGTTCTGTTATTATTAGATATGTTTATCCATAACAGCAAATTTTTCCGTAAAATGATACTCTGCAAACTCGCGCTTTCATGCATAACAAACAATTGTGCCCTCATTAGCATATCTGATGATTGCAGGTATGCAATAATGTTTCGGTATTGCACTGCAGTGCAAATACCACTAGTATGCGCTTGCAGCAGTGCAAATAATCACTGGTACATATATAATAATACTGGGCATAGATACTTTGGAACATCTATATTCTTTTCACTTACAGGTCATATAAATCATTATCATGTTTATACAGCACATTGCAGTTTACCGTTCACTGGCTCTATTTGATACAACCACACAGAAACATAAAAAGAAACTGAATATTCTACACTCTAAGATTACAAGATTGTAATTTCTTACTACATTTTGTCTGAATGAAATAGCCATTAGAAAGACACGCAGACACAATGTTTTGATGTCTGCATGGTGTTATGTAAGTTTATTTCATAAGACAAAATGTAGCTATAAAGTATATTCATTCAATCTTGCAATCGTAAAGTGTCACTTGTACTGTTTCCGACTGGTTGCTGTGTGGTTGTATCAAACGGAGAGAGTGAGCAGTCATCTGCAATGCACTGTAGAGCTGTAGCCATCATTGACCAAGTAAATATTCTCCATTTTATCAGAATTTTGTTCTCCAGCATATTAAACACAATAGACTTAGAGACTCATTGTTGTGGGTGACTTTATGTAAGTAGCCACACTGTGGGGCACCCATAATGATGATTCTTTCAAATGACACTCGGTGAAAACTTCATTTTCTCATGTACAAACATAAGAGGCATTGTACAACTCCATACACCCTCATACAAGTAATGGCCACACTTGCTGCAGGATGTGTAAATGATATTTAGTAAGATCCATGACAACATCATTTTGCGCTTTGCTTGCAACGAGGAAATCATAGTGGCAAATTCCTGGTACCTGACATAGAATTTTACTACCTACGTGCATCATAAAAATGAACATTCAATTTCATGGTCAACACAATGTTCATTCCATGTGCTACACATGCAGAACTGTAGGTACGTGTGTGAGTTGAGATTGTTCTAGTTTGACACTCTAGCATGATGAAACATGGCATTTCAGTTATTAAGTATTGTCATCATAATAATGTCTTGCACTTCATCCTTGAACACGATTGATTATGCCTCATGTCATTTGAAGGAAAAGCTACCCACCAAAACACCAAGAGTACCTCTGTCAGTTGTAAAGTATGTAATACCCAACTCAGGCAGAACGTTATCAAAGTAAAGCTGATAGTTACACAAGCCATGCCAAGTTGACGGTTATACATGTATGTACATATTATGTGGACTCTTCAAATGTATTGGTCTGGTAACAAAACCTCAGATTTGCACTCGGAAGGTTGCCAAACAAAAGCCGAGGATAACTTTGACAGCATGTTATTGCTGTGCGACCTGTGGTAGCTTTTAAAGTTAGCAGAATTACCTGAGGGTCTAGCAGCTAAACTACAAATGTATATGATTGATGAGAAGCATTGTATGGATATCTGAAGGATTTACTACAGTATATATATACCTTGTCATGTTCCATCAGTAGGTTTAAAACTAGTGTGAGAGTCTAGCAAACTGTACACTTGAGATGTATTATCTGTACCGATAATTTCATGACATAAATGGTTAAGGTGTTAAACCCCAATGTTTGGATCCCATGGTCTTGCAATACTACAATCCTATCTGTGGAGCCATATGGATTAAAAGAAGATCATTCCTTTCGTTCAGGACTAACTTTTTTCTATAGCTCTGCTGTACAAGTTTGCACACTCAAATTTGAATCTGACATTGGCCTTGGAAATGTGAATACTACATATTTGTCAGTATCAGTGTTTATTTTAGAACCTCATCAAGACTGCTGGCAACAAAAAAGTTAGAATACATGTAGTCACTTCACAAAACTTATATTTAAATTAATACAAATGTGGCTGTTAAAGGACAACCAGGTCCATTCCATATCTCATTAACCTTCAAACTTCACACTGGTCATCAACCTGTGCTAGCTGTAACCTGGGTATTATTTTTCCAATCAGAAAACCAACAATATATTCACTGAAAATTGTTAGAACACCAATAATTAGACATTGTGCATATCAATTAGATGTTTATTTTATCTATATGTAGTATAGTAATAAGTTGAAATCATGATTCAGCGGAGTGCTGATTTTTGGATGTGGACCCAAAAACCAACTCGGTTAGATTATTGCACCATGCTATGTGTACTACTACAGAAATATATTTACCCACAGGTGATTTAATACTGTTCAGTGTGTATGGTATTATGAGTACATCATTTATATCTAACTAAACAGTTTCAAAAAACAGCTCCATTTACAGCAAGTGTAGCTTTAAAAATATTATTGCAAAGAAAGGTTCTTGACCAATATCAATTACAGAACAAATAAAACTCATCAACCAAGACAGATGGAAAGCTCAATGCTTAAAAAAAAAACTTTGAACAGCTTGTGCGTTATCACCTGTGTAAAGTCAAGTAAAACTCTGTTGTGAGCAAAATCAATTTCAGATTAAAGTCGAATGTTGAAATATTTTCAGAAAGTGCTAAAAATATTCTGTTTGTTTTTTTACTTTGAACTTGAATTCACAGATAGTAGAAACAATGCCACACACACCAGAGGTGTCTAAGTTTGTGAATAACCTAGGGCCATTCTTTGAAGCCGTACAAGAAGGAGATGATGATGAAGATGAGAACGAGAATAGAGAGATGATGAAACTACCAAACGGTGATATCAACGATACTCATCCTCTAGTAGTACCACCAGATATGGTGATCACTGGTGGTAAAGATGACGACGACGATGTACTGGAAGATAAAGGTTTGTCATTTACTGTAAACCTAGATTTTTACACCTAAAATATTTGTCGATTTTAGTCTTCAACTAGTTCCAAAAAACTACTGTTCATTCATTTCTAAGCCTGGTGTACTGTGTTTTATATACAAGAAGACAGTTTCGCCACTACTTTTTTTCCACATTTTTGTTTTCCAGTTAAATATGTGAAAAGATATCTTAAGTGAAAATTTCCATGCTTACAGTATTTGTTTGTCAGTATCACCTCGCCTCTCGCGAGTTTTTGAAGTAATTCTCACGTATCACGAGATTTCAGCCAGATGCGACACCGTATACAGGTGTACGCAAACTTTTAAAAAAAAATATTTTTTTAAGTCTACTCATCTCTGGACATTTAGTTTGAAATAATTGTAGCTTTCCTGACAAAACTAATCGTTACTGTTATGCAAATCATACAAATAAATTATGCAAATGAGCCATTCTGCTTCCAAAACAATCCTAGGAGAACACTGACTATACTGTTAACAGAGATATTTTCAGTACTATAAAATTTTACCTTTTCAGTGTTCAACTAGTTCCCAAGGAAATGATTTTTACGAATATTGAAAGTGATATGTCGTAAAACAGCCCTCAAAGTAATAGTTGAAGCACATTTCAAGCAAGGATTCGTTTATATTGTCAATGTTCACATGGTTGTACATTTGTATTAGCAACAGAACAAAATGATCGATCAGTATAGAGCAGATTGAACTTATGATGTGCAACTACTATATACATACTTGTAAGAATGCATGATGAATTAGATTTGAAATTATGTAAAGTGTGTATTTAGCCTAGTGCAATTGTGTTAATGAATGTACCGGAAGATATTTTAGTCTCTATTTTATGCATGTTTAGTTTCCAGTCAACTAAGCAAAGATTAGTCTTGGTCGAAAAGTTCAAAGTTCACCAACTGTCACTTACAGACTGTCTTTTAGATTGATTTATAAACTCAGGAAATGGAAAATGAAGTGCTTCTCTTGTTAGTCTCTATCGCTGTAGTAGCCAGTGAATATGGCCTTCTTTACTCGCAAATATATATTGTTGCTATAGTTATATTGTAGTTTGTTATGAATGAACATTCCCTCAGGAATTTTGTATTTATAATTCCCTGGGAAACTTTTTAAAGTATTACACGTTTCATTTTTTTCATCCTCATGAAAAAAATTTCCTTTCGTGTTTTAGAATCTGAATCAGAAGAAAATGAGGTCGATGTAGAAGAAGAAGAAGAGGAGGAGGAGGAAGGTGAAGAAGACGAAGAAGAAGAAGACGGGGAGGAAGAAGAGGATGAAGTTGGAGATGAAGACGGAGCAAGTGGTGTTGACATGGCAACAGAGGAAGTGTCAGAAGAAAATGCAGTCATCATACCAGAGACAGTGACATTAGAAAACAAAGCATTTGTAATGGAAGTTAAACCAACTTTAGAAGCAGTGACAAAACCTAGCAAGAAACCCAAGAAGGAATCTGAAAGTGAAGATGGTATGATCACTTCTTAAGATGTACACATGTATACTGTCTATCATGTTCACATACATACACACACTCACACACACACACATACACACACACACACACATGCACACACACACGCACACGCACACATACACACACACATACACACACGCACACACACACACGCACGTATGCACAAATACACACATACATACACACATACATATATACATACATACACATACACACACACACACACACACACACACACACACACACACACACACACACACACACACACACGACATTGAATACTAACTGCATTGTCATACCATCTCTATTTTAAAGCACTTTCTTTCATGTAGAGTAGAACATTAATGATGATCATTCCACATTCATTGGATTGGAACTGGTTAATAGTGACAATCTGTACCTCTTTGACTTTGACTACAGAGAATGGATTTGTACGTATCAATGGTGGTATAAATGGTACAGGACATACCACACCACTTTTAACCTCCCCATCAATTACCAGTGATACCGACAGTGGTGATGAAATATTCTGTGACTCAGTGGAAAAACAGAATTTAGAAGACAACTCAGAGGTAAAGCAACACTTGTGGAATAAAAAAAAGAACACAATTTTATACTCAATAAGCTGAACACCCCTCATATGTCATCTATATTAGTATCACCCAGTGATTATCTATACAAGACTAGTCCATTCACAGGATTAATAGGGTAATCTGAAGTACAGTCCAATGAACGCTGAAAGTTGTCTACCAAAAGCCTTGGTTGCACAACGACTCCCTGCACTTTACAGTCACGAAATATGTTGTGATGTTTGAGGTCATCTTGCCAGGCAAGGCAGATTGTTTTCAAATTTGCTAGGGTAGGAATTCAGTGTATATGCTATGGTAACTGTCTGAGTTCGTTGCTATGGTAACTGGCTGGGTTCATTGCTATGGTAACTGTCTGAGTTCATTGCTATGGTAACTGTTTGAGTTCATTGCTAAATAATTGTTCAAAAAATCATAATTTAATACATTGTGAAATCATTCCACAATCCATCATCACTGAAATTTCTAATAACCATGACAACAACCATAACTACTGTAAACGTAGTAATTGCCTCTCACAGATCAAATTCAAATAAATATGTTTTTTGTGCAATCACTTGTGCTGCAACACCATTGGCGTTATTTTTGCTTGATTATATGCATGGCAATTTTTTAACAGTTGGTGTGTTGCTGAAGATAACAAGCCTAAGTCATGTAATACCGAATGTAGATAAGAGTTCATGCTTTGTGATCACAGAAGGCTGGATTGTTAATAAAACTGCTGTGTGTATATGTCTTGCATTGTATCATCTCATTACAGATGCCCTCCCTAATAGCATTGAAATCCAGTTCTTACAACCCGACCACATCAACACCCAATAAAAATAGTTTTACTGTACAGGCTGAGGTTTACTCGGAGAAGCCCAGTGTCTCTTTCCGTTCACCTGAAGTCAGTCAGATTATCGACGGCAAAGGTTTATCCGACGCGGTGGTTGCCCGTGGTGGTGGTAATGGCGGTGAGGGAGATGGTGGTCAAAGTGGTAGTCAGGGCAGGCAGCGAGGTAGTGGTGCCACTGGACAGGGTAGTGGTAGAGGCACTGGTAGGAGTAAGTATCCTTGATTATTAATATTACATACTTAAATTTGTTAGACCTTGGCAATGTAATACAAGTTTACTCACGACAGAAAGCCACATCCAAAATAACATTTTACTAGTAGTAGACGATATCTGATAAGCATTCCATATATCAACATAACTTTAATTCTGAACTCATTACAATTTCCCAACAATGGTTTAAGTACTTGTAACCATAGGCCCTCCCACTATGTTGTATAACCCACAGTAAAAATAAAATTGACAATGCTGTTGCAGGTGAAGGTCAAAGGTCACCGAGCAGAACTCCCACACGGCCATCAGGCAGTAGTGGTGGTAGTGGTGGACGTGGTGGCAGACAACACTCACCACCTAAAGGAGACGTGAATGAACAGATAGCAGTAGCTTTAGAGAGGTTACAACAAGATATGAACAGTGTGTTGATACGACTCAATACTTTAGAAACATTATCACTGAGACATCAGGTAAGGTGAAGTTCCTGTACATTACATTAGACTCCCCAGTTCTCAGTTACCTGTAGTAGAATTCTACCACCTAGGTTTGTCAAAAAAATATAAATAACAACTATTTGATATTTTGATCGACACCATAGCAACTGCTTCATGCAGTACACACGCATTGCTATAAGCATACTTGAGAATAAGTCAACCTTCTTATTCTATTTTGACCCTCTAGCACAAGGTAAATGTTATTACAGGTGCTATGAATTCTTACCTCATGTACGAATGAGAGCAGTTTATCACCATGTACTAATAGTAATGATGGTATTTATAAAGCGCCCTCCCACAGTGAATGTCGTGATCATAGTACTCTTCAATTATAACCCCCCTGGCACAGATCCATATTAGCACAACACACCTTTATACTTCCTCAACTCCCTAGGGAGCACACAATCCATTTCAGCCTCAGTAAGCACATAGGATAAAGCATTTTACATTACAACCTCTATCCTACCAGGTTCCCATTTATACAGCTAGGTTGACTAGGGTACACATAGGATAAAGCATTTTACATTACAACCTCTATCCTACCAGGTTCCCATTTATACAGCTGGGTTGACTAGGGTACACATAGGATAAAGCATTTTACATTACAACCTCTATCCTACCAGGTTCCCATTTATACAGCTGGGTTGACTAGGGTACACATAGGATAAAGCATTTTACATTACAACCTCTATCCTACCAGGTTCCCATTTATACAGCTGGGTTGACTAGGGTACACATAGGATAAAGCATTTTACATTACAACCTCTATCCTACCAGGTTCCCATTTATACAGCTGAGTTGACTGGGGCACAATCATGGTTCAAATCTTGCCCAGGGACTTTAACTTTTCAACAATTAGCGGTGAACTTTCTACTAAACAATTATCAACATTAGTGACACTATTTGATATGGTTTCAACTACTATGTGTGTATTGAAATATACGATAGCTCCTGAAAAACATGATCTGAATGTTACTTCTTTGTTCATAAATAAATGTTGGGTACACTTGTTTAAAAAGTAAAGAATCCGTCATGATCTTTGGAATTAAAAACCCCTAATAACAACTTTTTATTTCCTTTTTCCAACATTTCATGATTTAGGCCGAGGCGCAACAGAGTGGAATGTGGTCTTCACCACCCTCTCCTGCCACCAGAGGGCAGTCATCATCATCATGGTGGCCATTCAACAATCTGTCCAGCAAAACTGTATTTTTCATCATTGTGTGGCCTTTTGTTGTGAGCTGGGTCATTAAACTGTTGAAAAGGAGACGAGGTCATCGTTCATAGTGGTAATGAACACACACAGGATGTAGTGAGGTGATCGAATCAAGTATATGTGTAGTACTGGAGGAGACTGAAATTCAACGGATTTCCCCAAGTCCTGAAGAATTGATTAAGTGCAAGATTTAGAGATTTGACACTATCATTAAAATCTATTCCATTTCAAGATTAAGAATATCATTAAAATCAAGTGTCGTATAAAGTTTGGATTCACATCTTGAGATCTGTGATCTGAAATATGACTGATCTACTAAACTATCCAGTACTACAAATATGAAATGGGTGATTTATTTGTCAAAATTGGCAAAGACTAAACTATGATCAGTGCGACAAAAAACCCAGACGTCAATAATTTCGATGAAAGAGGATTTGACAAGGGTTATGAAGTTACGTTGACCTAATGTGGGATAACAGTAATGCAAAAACTGTTCCAAGCTTCAACGGAAAATTCTCTAAAGACATGAATGAAATCAACAAAGATGTCTAGAAACCTAGGTGTTGGAAGACTGATGCTAAAACTATTCTACAAGTTTGATGGCAAATAGCCTTCATGTTTCGTGCTTGAAAATTTGCCGAGAATTGTCCAGAAATTGCACTGTCATCAGCATACTAGGTCTGGTGAAGCCAACAATGCAATGTAAACTTTAAAACTTAAGAGTGATAAAAAAAAAATGTGGATATTTTTACGATGTGCATTTCAAGGAGACAAAATAGTCTCTGAATTGTGTATCTTTTATTAATACTGCGAGGTGGACAATCAACACTTGAGCCACTGTGATGGTTTGATTTTATAAAGTGAGAAGTGAACTTTTTACAGAACCATTGTCAGATTGATATCTGAAGTACCTGATCTGCCAGAGAGATACTTGATGAAGTACTTACACAAAATGAAAGTGCAATATGTTATAATGTATATGTAGTTACTAATGATTGAACTCAGTATAGACTCCATGATTAGAGTTCTGTTGGATGGCGGCGATCACCCGGAACAAAAGAACTGTCACACTACGATGGAAATAGAGGTAAATAAAGACATCTAGCCGCTTTCAACACATCAGATTTTATAGAGGACAGTGTTAGTTACCAGTGATTGAATTCAAATATAGCATCCATGATAGGAGTTCTTGTCATGTAAGACAGTGTATGACAGGGTGTAAAGGTGGCCCTTTTTATTCTCTGTTTCTCATAGCCTATAATACTTCAAACCAACAAAATAATTTTAAACGATCAATGCTCTCTACGGCTTGCTCAGAAAAAAATCATATAACATCAGTGATGGTATTGATAGTGACAACCACAAGCATTAATAGTCTTGGTGAAAATTATCATTTATTACTGAAAATTTAGTACCTTTCAACAAAATGAACAGTTCAGCATCCTTCTGATTTTAATTGTTATTTCAAAGGCTCACAAAACTTTTAAAAATAAGATGATGAATTCAAAACTTCACCAAAATGTGCTTGTACACTTACCTTTTCACCCTGTCTTGATTTTACAACTGACCAACCATCCCATCAACATTAAGGTGATACAATGAGAAACATTGAAATAAATAGGGTCATCCTCATACGATATGCTATATTCCAGTTACCCTGTTGACAACAAGTTTTAAAAAGCATCATACATGCAAGAATATCCTCAGAGTAGAAAAAACAAGGGTTAAAACTTTCATCCCAGGGTCATTGCAATACAAAACTACACAACTCATGTTCAGTCCATATATACTTTCAAATAGCGCCCCCAAGTGGCCAAACTGTGCAATCTTTTGTCTTTCTGATAACTGGACTATGGCATATTGGATATGGGAAATGCAGTAGTGGTTTAGCTAGGGTTTTATTTTCACAATAGTTGCATACTAGTCTCAATCAAACCGTATATACATTGTTTATAGAAAAGAAATAAAAGTTTAAAAAATCTGAAAATCAAAAATGAAATCTATTTCAGTTCTGAATCTATTTTTGTCCATTATTTTCAGCGATATACTTAGTGATGTTCATTTATTTGCAATGATACTACTGAGGTCTCTGTTTACTAAGATAGACACACACTAAAAAGAGTGATAGTGGTACTTTGTTATGCAGGTATAAAACACCCTGTGGTCAAGATAATGTAAACATTTGAAATCTCAAAAACGTATTCACTGCAAGATCATGCAAGTCATCACAAATGGCAGCCAACTGTGGAGTACAAATAAACCAAGGTCAGGTCAATTCAATTAGTTTGTGTCTATCTTAGCAAACTGTTACTCCTGCTGATGACACACACTAGACATAATGTTTTATATTCTAATATTTACTTTGGATTGCATATGATGTTTTCAAATGTGATATTTGTATGAACATACTTCATCTGTACCATTTTCTACGTGGGAGAATTTTTGTAATTTTTATAACAAATCATTTTTCCAACTAAAAATTAGCCTGTGGCCACCTTTCTATACATCCAACAAAGCTGTAGATATTTTTTAATTTTCTCTTGCAAATTATGAAACCTTTTACACCTCAGAGCAAAATTGCAATTTCTTGCTACATTTGAAATAAACCGTTTCTACTAAATGTACTGCAACTAGGCACAGCCATGCAGGTGACTATGTTTTAATGTCTGCATGGTAGCATATCACTTCATTTTCAATCTTGCTATCTTAAAGGCCAGTGTTTCAATCCCAGGTTCTCACATTAAGTGTTATCTTATCAGTGGAGCCATGAGGATTGTATCGGATTACTCATTCGTTCTGGACCAAATTTTTCTATAGTTCTATCAAACAACTATTTTAACACCGAAATCTTAATCCTTGTTTTGAGCGAGCATTTAGTTAAATTGTAGTATGTGTATTTTCTGACTGGTTTCTGTACTGTGGTTGTATCACACAGATCCAGTGAACGGTAACATGAAATGGGCTGTATAATCCAACACTAACAAGAGACAGGCTTGATATTTCTTAGCCAACTCACTTCATTTACATTCATATAACACTTCTTATTGCTGCCCAGTTTTCTGTTTCATTCAGTAAAGTCAGTGTTTTTATATTGCACTCCAAATTGTTGTGTTAGTATAATAAAGCAGACAGACAGACAAACATATATACATAAATACATACATACATACATACCTACATACATACATATATACACACACAGACATATATACATACATACATACATACATACATACATACATACATACATACATACATACACACACATACCTACATACATACATAAATACATGTGTGCATACGTACATACATATGTATGTACATACACACACATATACATACATGCAACATATTTTGAATGACTAGAGAGGAGAGTTGTATTTTGTACTACAATAGATAGGTGTTTCACTTTAGATGACTTGTGATGGGGAGGGGGTGTAATTGTAAACAAGATGTAAATAATTTTTAGATGAATTGATTCTTCTGAAATATAAATAAATTAAATAAAGTGATTTTAAAACAGTTGATACAAGACTTAGTGTGACTGCAGTGTAATGTCAACTTTGTAAATTAACAAGGTTTGAAAGAAAATGGTTGCATGATATAACAATTGTCATTTTTTAGTACAACTGAACTGAGATTGTGTGTTGCTACAGACATTGCAAAATGTCTGTCCATCTGTCTTTGTATGTATGTATGTATGTATGTATGTATGTATGTATGTATGTATTAAATCTAACGCCCACGCCGGAGTACAAGTATGTATGTATGTAATACTATGTATGTATGTATTGTATGTATGTATGTATGTATGTATGTATGTATGTATGTATGTATGTATTGTATGTGTATGTATCTATGTATGCATGTATGTATGTATGTATGTATGTATGCATGTATGCATGTATGTATGTATGTATGTATGTATGTATTGTATGTATGTATGTGTTGTATGTGTATGTATGTATGTATGTATGTGTGTGTATGTATGTATGTATGTATGTATGTAGTGAGTGTATGTATGTATCTATGTAGTATAGTAATAGTATGTGTGTGTATGTATGTGTGCATGTATATGTGTCTGGAAATGTCTTAAAGTCAAAATCCACTGGACCAATTGCCTTGGTATGTGGTGGGAACACTACTTTTGGTGTCTAGTTGGGAAATTGTTCAAATCAAAATATTACAGTATAGGTGTGTAATTTGGGGCAAAAAAATGTGATTGGTTAATAAAAATAAAAATTTAAACTCAAAACACGACTGGGAAGATTGGCCTGAAATTTAGCGAGATGTTCTTTAGGATGTGTACATGAAGAATAGTTCATCACATGATTCCATCAGTGATATGCACATTAGGTCTGCCAGAGGGGGCTATGAAACAGAGGCTCACCACAGCCCAACCCACTGTGAATACAGTCATCTCGTAGTTACTCATGTTATAACATGATAAGTTGTAACACTAGCGGATACTACATACATATCACTAGATCAAAGAAATGACGACACGTTACCGGACTCTGTGTGTATCTTTACATTTATTGTGAAAATCACCAAGATAGAAGATAGTTTATACAAGGTACTGCAGTTTGTTGACCTGGAAATACCATAGAAAGTGAAAGGAACTCTATTTCTTCATTTCATATTAAAAATGATAACTACATATATGCACTGCTGCAAAGGCAGTCACAAAGTTGTTCTAGTACAAATAAATGTCTGTTAGCAATCAAAAGTAACTAACTGACGGAGTGAGTGAATGAGAGACTGAGTGAGAAATACAATTCACGAACTTCGGAAATAAATACATATATTACGCATATATTACGCATACATTAAGTCCTTGTGAGACAAACCTGAGAAATAATCATTTTTGGTGATGATGTCACCTTTTTTTTTTAAATCTCCAAACTGTTGATAAGTTGGAAAAATACACAGAAGGGTTTAAACACAGGGAAAGCCAAATTGAAGATAAGCATATAGAAAAATATTTCAAACAGACCCCCCCCCCCCACCCCCACTTCTTATTTGTATGGTGACCACAGTCACTATGGAAATAGTCATGTGATGTTGGCCCTGGAATCAGCATTTGGTAATAACAGTACTTTGTTTGAATGAGTCTTTGGCCCTGGAATCAGCATATAATATTACACCTTGGTACAGTAATTCAGAGGAAAGTTTCTTCCTTTTTAAAATTTTTTTGCACAATATTTCACCAAATAGTTGCAAAGAAATCATACATTTCTTCTGAAATAGCTTAAATATGCAGAATTACATGATATGCAATAGTTTATGATATAATAGAATGATGACCAATGGTTCTTTGTTTCTTCCCAATTCATGGCATTGTTGGCTGTATAAGTCAACATCTTGGATTGTGTGTTTCATTGCGCATAACTAATTTCCATAGAACCACACTGGGTTCTATAAAATTACTGACTTCATTATTACCCGTATTGTCCTCTATAAATTTGGCTTGAATGGCAGCAATTTCTAACATCTGACTTTCCTATAAACAACGTCCTCTAACAACCAATAATTGTACTTCATTATGTCACAAGAGGGCGCTATTTACTGCACCGATTTGCAAAAAACAGCCCTCAGACAAAATACTAGTGTACTTTCTGCTGCCACTAGCTGGCAGTATTTACTTAGTGGTGTTATGCAACAAATGTTGCCCTCTACCAACCGCAAGTGCAGTTCATTACATCACCAGGGAGTTGCTATGGAATCTGGTCCCCCCCCCACCCCCCCCCCCACCCCCCCACCCGAAATGGCACATCAAGCCACAAGTGTGCAGGTATGCCATGTTGTCACTAGGGGGCGCTATTTACTTGATTTGATACTAGACTGAAATTGAGTTTATGCATGGACCCTAGAGTGTCCAGGGTCTATTGTTAATGAAGATACTTTTGTACCAATGGTGTAATATTAGAATGATTCTTGGACAATCTGGTCAAAAAAAGCCTGGCAGTTCCACAAATTGGCAGTTCAATAACAGTTATGGTAAATAGTAAGTGAGTGACTGCATCTTTAAAAAAACTTGAAAAGACAGACTAGCAAAACAACACAAAGAATAGAACTAATGCAACTGTACACAAAATACAGCACCTAAAAATTGCACAAACATCTCATTTTCTAAAACGACAGACAGACAAATCTAAAAAAAAAAAAAAAAGTGAAAAGTACAAGTAGAATCAGAAATTTTTGATACAACAGCCGGTGTATTAACACAATTCGGTGCCCTCGAAATCCACGCTATGGCACAACGGACATAATACAAAAAACACATTGCCATCTTCTCTCCATTTTTTTTTTGGTATTTCAGACATTTCATTGCTATAAAAAAAAAACTGTCAAGACATACTGAAAATTCGAGTACAAAAAAAGGACACATGCAACTGACAATATACCGAATGAATGGACTCAAAAGGCACATTTGACATGATGGTTCAAATTGGCAAAAAATACATCAATGGGAACAAATTCACAGGAAATTTATAAATAGAAATTACATGGAAATATTTTAATACAGAGTATGATAACCATTTTGGTCAATAATTACATCGCTAGATCACTATTTATCTACTTTGTGATGGACTGCGTGGCAAGTCACAAACTCACAACAAATAATGCCCAACTTCATTTGTATGGGTTTTTTTGTTCAAATACCATCTCACTCCCCCATCCCCACCCACCCTACCCACCCACCCCCACCCATCAGTATACACAATTTACACACATGTTTGATCAATCATGTGTTTCACTCTCTGTTTATAAGACAGGGTCATATTTTTTACAGATATGCAATGGAACAGTCTCAAAAAATCGCGATGCCATCTACTGTAGATACATCGACCTGAGAAGTGTACAAACGAGGCTATGTTCACCAAGGATCTTAAACCAGACTATGGTCTCCAAATATCCCTACTTACACAAATACACAAATTGCACTTAGACTAATATGCAAATTGGCTCAATGTTATGCAAATTAGTCAAGTTTCCTTGACAACAGATTGGAAGTGCGTAAGTTCTCGCCTGCTCAGTCTGCCTCAGCTAGCTAGCTACAAAGAATATATAAATAATGCTGAATTTTCTGCCTATGATAAACTCTGTTTTCTGAAGGAATTTTCACCTCCCCATAACATTGATATGAAAACATAAGTGGGTTCCCAACTCGGTAACTATACACCCCTTTTTTGACAGCACACACAGCATGTCAATTTCGATGTCTATTTCGACATTAATGAGTTCTAGACTTGCCAAGCAGTCCAGTCCCTGTACGTTCTGCATACATCCCACCCTATATGCGTCACCTGGCACTACATGTAAAAAACCTCGGAATTAAATACGCTGTCCTCGCCACTCTACAGCACAGTATATACAGCATCCACATACACACACATCCTGACATCCCTTGCACAGCAAGCAACTACTTGACAATCTAAATGCAAGTCTGCATGTACCCACCCCTTCTACTGTACTTTGCGATTGGTCCCTTAGCAGCAAAAGTTAGGACACCCACAGTTCATATATACAATCTATTGCCCAAATGCATCCTAATGCAGTACACAACGGAATTCATTTTCTACAAAATTTAGACAAGAGAACATCAAAGAAACCAATCAAAAATACAAAGAGTGGATCTTTGGCATCTATTTGAAATGCAAATGAGATCTAGCCATTGTAATTAAAACATCAGTTCTAGCCATTGTTCGTTTCTTGTCAATAAAGCTCAGCCCGCATTATTTTCAATTCTTATATAGTACAGCTATGTTGTCTGTTTAGTCTTCACCACACAGCTCTGACCAGCGTCTTTCAAAGAATCGCCTCATGGCATGCCCAGCTCGACCGACATCTGAATCGTCTTCGTTAAATATCTCACAGTTACTGAACACAAGACGTGCATCAGCTCCAAACTCTTCTCTACCACGGTATCTAGATTTGGGGGGAAAAAATAAATGATTTAAACAATCAGCTGATCATACCACCACCTAGTGGGTCAAATGTAACTGTGAAATTTTGTCATTTTGATGAGGATGGGTGACCAAGACAGATTATACTGCCACCTGGTGGTCAGATGTAACCATGGAATTTTGTCATCTGATGAGGATCTTCGACCAAAACAGATCAAAACTTCAATGCTAAAAAAACTACAAATTGCTTGTGCTTCATGACCTGTATAAAGTAATTTGATACCACCAAACTGAACATTTTTGGTTATAAAATTAACACCACTTAGGTTAAGATAGAAATGTATCATATTGTACTCAGTAAAACAGGGGTTAATGGGATGTTTGATATGAGTGGAGGAAAATGGACGTACTAAGGCACCAGTGCTCACTGTGCATCTCTGAGCTTACACCTCATTGTATGGAAGTCCATATTTGATCTGAGTGCGTGTGTGTGTGTGTGTGGGGGGGGGGGTGACTAAAATACTCACTGTGCATCTCTGAGTTTACATTTCATTGTGTGGAAGTCCATAGGGTGTTTGATGACCTTCTTGTATGTTGAAAATTGCTTTGTGTCGACTGGAACAAGGAATGGCCAGCCATCATCGTGTTTCTCCATTTCAGCCAATATTGACCTAAAGAATACATCAATTCTAATGTTTAGGTTACAACTGTGTTACAAAAATACCCATCACTGGTAAAGTCTGATTTACTCACAGACAAGCTGGTATACTTAAGTGCAGCAAACTGAATCACTAATCAACATATTATGGGTCTGGATCAAGATATATATTAGTTACAGCAAAAAGCATTAATGCGGTCAGGTTTTATGGATAAGAGCAAGTAACATCAAAATAGAGGGAGGGGTTGACTGATGTGTGAGGGCGTCCCACCATAGCATACTTTACAGTCTAGCCCCTTAACTAACCTTTATCTGTTGATCAATTGATCAATTCACAAGACCACTTAGGTAACATGTATCTGTCTACCTGTAAGACCACTTAGGTAACCTTTTTCTATCAATTTACAAGACCACTTAGGTAACCCTTTTCTATCAATTTACAAGACCACTTAGGTAACCTTTTTCTATCAATTTACAAGACCACTTAGGTAACCCTTTTCTATCAATTTACAAGACCACTTAGGTAACCTTTTGCTATCAATTTACAAGACCACTTAGGTAACCTTTTTCTATCAATTTACAAGACCACTTAGGTAACCTTTTGCTATCAATTTACAAGACCACTAAGGTAACCTTTTTCTATCAATTTACAAGACCACTTAGGTAACCTTTTTTTATCGATTTACAAGACCACTTTAGCTACATTTTTTTTTGGGGGGGGACCATTCATCTACCATGACAAGATACTTCATGAAAAATATCCAAAAGATATTGTTAAAGAAATGGGCTCAGTAGTCCTCATAAACTTTCAAACCCCTGTACAGGTATCAGCACTAGTGAGACTCTGAGAGGTAATACTCACTGATAAGAATCCACATAATTTTAAAGAAAAAAACGATGTCTTTAAAACAAATGACATTACCTGCATGGAGCCATGTCTTTGGATGATTGTTTTCTATTCACTTTGTCTTCCTTAAACTTTTCCATCCAATCCGTAGATTCTTTGCTGCTGTCACCATTCCCTGAGCTGGACAATTCTTTGCTTTCCTTTATTTTCTGTTTCTTGCCTTTGCCTCTTGAGTTTTTGTTTTTCTGTTTTTGACACCACTGACATAACCACTTTCCCCTTGGTATCCTGAGAAAATAATCAAAATAATCAAGTTTAATATTTCAACTACTTTATATACAATGAGTAACACTGAAGTAAAGCACTTTCTCTATGTGCTACACTCATTTATAGCATTCATATTACAACTAGTAACACTGAAGTAAAGCACTTTCTCTATGTGTTACACTCATTTATAGCATTCATATTACAATGAGTAACACTGAAGTAAAGCACTTTCTCTATGCGCTACACTCATTTATAGCATTCACATCAAATATTAGTTTCTGCGTGGTTGTATCAAACAGAGCTAGTGAACACTAACATGAAAGGAGCAGTACCTCCGAGATGACTTAATAAAAACTGATACTTACTTAGGTAAAGGTGGGTCCAAACAGTCTGGATGATACGCTCTAGGACAATTATCACATCTAATCAGTTTACCTTTATCACGACACATCACACATATACATTCACCTGTAGCCTGTAAACAAATCATAAAGAACACACAAGTCAGATGAGAAGTATTTCAAGTCAACTATACTAGATATTCTGAGTATCAGAGTTCATCTTGTACTTATGATAAGTGTTGATCTGACTGGCTGACTGCTTGCTTGATTGATTGATTGATTGATTGATTAATCGATCGATCAAATGATCGATCTAGAAAGGCTTACCTTATAAATACACTCATAACAATACCAATCACCGTCAGGTATACTGGACATCTTGGGTTTAAAACAGTAAGTGTGGAAGCCTTTATCACAGCCATCACACAGCAATAGTAACTCCTCGTTGTCTCCCTTACGACAAAATTGACAGAACTACAAAACAAGAAGTAGATAAAATCACATTATTACAACAAACCATCCAAAATTAAGTGATCTGACAAATAGTAGAATTGATAATGCCAAATTTTGCCATGAAAAAAATGGAAAATATATCATGATTTTTTCAAAGGAGGTTATTGTACAAAACCATCATGGCCCTCACTTCTGGTCAACAAGGTGTTTTTGAACAGCACTCCTAGTGGCAAAAATGTACAATCTTTTGTCTTTTCAATAACTGGACTCGGGCGTATTACTTGTCTTGGTTTAATACTAGCCCATAGATTTGGTTATCTGACTTGACATACTGGCATGACAGTATAGAGGGATTTTCAAGCCAGCTAGCCAAGTCTCCCGGCTAGCCTAATACATCCATTCCAACAAAGTCGTACACTTACCACTTTCATGATTGACTTCTCCCATGCTATAGAATTCTCCAGTAGTTCCAGACACATTCTAAGTTGTGATGAATTAGTGGCTGACTTGACAGCACCTCTCCACATAGCTAGACCCTTTGCAATGTCTTCATTTGGGCTGTTATTGGGAAGTAAAAATATCAATATACATGAATACGCTAAGTTTCCAATATGGTTATCATTATGTCTTTATTAATCAAACAGGTTTACTGAGAGTGGTGTGCAGGCAGGCACAGCTTTACTATCTAACCTTGCACACTAGTGACTGAATTTACCAGTTTTACCTTGGTGGACATTTCTACCGTGTTTTGGTGGAGTATTTTTAACCACCTAAATTTGGTATCGCTAACAAACATGGCAAACAAATACACACTATAAATGATGGTTATAGTGGGTGATACTTGAAATGGAAAGATTTCAAAGGAGAAACTTGATGTATCCCTACATTATTTGCTGTCTGTCAGTCTGTTTGTGTCTCTTGTCTATGACTGTCTCTCTCTCTCTCACTCTATGCATGTATCTGTCTGTCTGTCTGTCTGTCTGTCTGTCTATTGCTCTGTATCTGTCTGGCTGCCTGTCTCAATCACTCCCCTCCCTTCCTTCTTTCCATTGCCCCTCTCTCTCACCCTCCCTCATAACTTTATCTACATGAATGATTTTTACCTTGATGGTCTTTCATCTGGATGCTGGCCTTTACCCATCTTCTCAATATTGATCTGAACATTACTAGAAAATGAAAAAAATGTACAGCTATGTTCAGTATAGTGTTAACTACTAAAGTACTTCTTATACACAGAAATACATTGTAAGTTGTGCATCAAAGACAACTGTGAACTTTGGAAAACATTTTGACAGAATTCCTGAAAACTACACTTTCTTGCACTTGCAGGACTTCTCACTCGAACACTTCCCTGAACCATGTCAGTCACCCTACTTCAAAGCACATTACAATACAGTACATCATAACTTACCTCTTACTGAGGGGAGCCTTCAGGTACCTCCTTTCAACAGACTTCTCCAATGATGCCAGCCTGTCTTTAATCATATCTAATGAATTAATACCAGCTTTCTCTGCACTCTCTAGACTCTCCATAACATCATCTGTTGAGGCTTTGAACTTTGGCTTCCAACCTTTGACCTGCATACTAGAACTAAACACCTTGTCCTCTAAGGCTTCAACGTCTTCAAGTACACTTTTATGGACTTCAAACGTCACTTGCGGTGACCACTCGTAACTATCAAATTTAATCTCATTTTCTGTACTGTCTTCATTCTCATTTTCATTCTCATTTTCTTCATCTTCATCAATCTTGAAGTCTGAAAATACACAGAACAGAAGATGATAATTCATTCACTTATTCATTACACTTTACTTAAAGACAGTAGATCAGTAGGCCTTTCCAAAATTTGCCATGGTGGCGCTCTACTTCCTGTCTGTGTGTACCTTGGGGGTATACATGGTATAGGTTACTTGGTTAATCATAGAGCACTGCTGCTTTCCTCGACGTCTGAACACTGCGAAAAACATCCCTGATTTACACTTCTACAGAATACCAAGGGACAAAACTCTTGAAAAACGGTATGATGAGTTGATGATACCCCCAATTTGAGTGAGGGCACTGTATTCTCAATTTCTGTTTGCAGTCTGGAATGGCCTGTTGGCCGAAGCAATCTTCCCTAGGGTACTATAATGATGAAATAATGGTATTCTCACAGAATTGTGCCCATATGAAAAGTAGAAAGTTACACAATTGCGCATTAAAATATACTGCAGTGCAAATCTCTCTGCATATGTACATGAAGCCCTCAGGTTTAAAACCAAAAGTGCGATAAAAGTGTTATGTTGAACTTCTGGTTCACATTATTTCTATGGGCTTTGTGCACATAGAGTAAGAATTACAAAATGTATATTTGTCATAAAAAAAAAAAAAAAACACCAACAGAAAATGATGATATACAGAAAGTGTTGAAACTGAAACTACAGCGGAAAAGAAAAAAAAAGACTTTATTGAAGATTCAGCCCAGGAGGGTTGAGCTGTACTTTTCAACCACAAAAAAGATATGTAATGGTGTGATACAGCACACAGAACATTTCTCAATGTACGTACATACATGTATTATACAATACAGTGTGTGTGTGTGTGTGTGTGGTGGGGGGGGGGGGGGGGGGGGGGTTTAAAACTATTACCAGAAGAGGTGTTGTACAGTGTTTAAAAATACTTACACTCACTACCCTTCTTGCTACATGCTGTACAGGCAAAGTCAGCATATTTGAGTAAATTCTTTTGTAGTATTCTTTCTCTGATGCCTCTTGGATGAAGTACTCTTGTTACATTCTTAATAGTCTCTGAATCAGTAACATGCCACCAGCCATACTTCATATCTGTTCAAATCAAATCATTATTAATTATGATTATGATTATTATGATTATTATTATATGTGTATTCATAATTATCTAATAGTTGAGTTTCTCCCTGGATAACGCAATGAATAAATACATTTTGTTCAACGTAAGTAGTTTTTTTCGGCAATTACCACAACTGTAATTCACACTGTAACAAGCCAAATACAAACAACATTATAACAATTGAAATCAACTTTACAACAATTGTTATCAACATTATAACAATTGAAATCAACATTGAAAAAATTGACATTATGACAATCGAAATCGACATTGCAACAATTGAAATCAACATTGCAACAATTGTAATTGACATTATGACAATCAAAATCGACACTGTAACAATTGAAATCAACATTGTAACAATGAAATCAACTTTACAACAATTGTAACTGACATTGTAACAAATCGAAATCAACATTGCAACAATTGCATCGACATATCATATCACCCACATCACCCACTGTCACAAAACTTACCCTCCGGTATGGGAGCAGCTTCCTTATCTTCACGCTCAGCTAGCATTGCTTTCATATTTTGGATAGCTTCATGGTGTGCATGAACATGCAGCTGGTCCTCGTCTGGTCTGTGTATACCCTGAGAAGTACTGTTAGTCTGTAGGAGTGAATTTGGCAGTCCGTACGCTGACATTGGAATAAATGTATGTCCTAATCCGGGGAATGCTAACGTAGGAGAAGGCATTCCAGGCATTGCAGAAAACGCTGCTCCGGGAATGTGGAATGCACTGACACCAAATGCAGGCAAAGGCAGGTCTTGCATAGATTTAGTAGGAGTGGTATGTATTCTTGTTAGTGAACTTTCATCGCAAGGCATTCTGGGTAGGATACTAAACCAAGGCTTGGTGCCGTTGGGTTTGTCTATGAGGCCTTTAAGTAACTGTTCAGCGGACACATGTCCCGCAGTCAGTGGGGACGCCATTGAAAAATGTGCATCACTCTTATGTAAGTAGTTGTCCAGTTTCACAAATCCACCGTTGACTTCGGGTGGCGTGCTTGTTGGTATTCCGCTGTTCAACCTGAAAGTTTGCAGACTGGGTGGAGTCTGAGAATGGTGTTGGCAGTGGGGTGTAGTGCTTGTCGACGTATCACTCACACTCTTGCTAGAAGTACATGATAGATCTAGGGCAGTTTCGGAGCCCTGTTTGGCTACTTGTAAAAGTTCACTCAGCCTAGAAAACGATTCTGGTTTTTGGAGGAATAAGTTCTGCTGGGGTTCTGTCTTGACAACAGCCTGAGTTTCTGACATGCTGCAAGCTGCAGTGCTTGTCGTTGCAGCAGACGTAGAAATAGCATCCTCATTTTTCACAACCACATTAGCCTCTCTTTGTACAGATGCATGTTTTTCAGTCCTATTTTTATCATCCTCCGATTCCCCTTTATCTATCCTTTCCTGGTGTCTACGTTCATTTTCCATATCTTCCGGCAGTTCGCTACTTGCCATGCCTTCCACATAGATGCCACCAGCATGTGGCAAAACCCAGTACCTCCGTCTAAACCTATCCTGGCCAAACGACATTGCACGTAACGAATGTGACGCCTCAAATAGTTTATTCCTGAACTGGCTTTGTTGCTGTAAACAAATCACACAAAAAATTACTGTAAAATGTTCACCTATGGTACAACATGAAATGCTTGCAACATCTTCAATAGTAAATTTTGGGGTTCCAAGATGCATTGTGTAAAATGGTGTCACTTGTGTTGTTACATTTTAGGCTTGTTTTGTCTTTATTACATTTGAAATAACATTTCTGTTGTACAAAGTGCAGGTGAACGACGTATCCGCCCAGGTTTAATTTCTTTTGGTAGGACTTAGCTGATAGGATCTTGGCAGCTGCAACTGTGTTTAAAGGGGGAACGCTACTCCAGGAAATACAAACATTTTCATAAACTATTACTTCTGGTGAGTCATTTCATGATTTTACATCACCTACAATTACTTGTTTTAAACCTTGTATCACATTCAATTTTCTTTTTACATACTTGACCATATTTCATCTTTTTTCATTTCTGTGTGTCCTGTTTTTAACCAATCCACTGAGTTGCAGTGAAACATTTGACTTAATATCGTCAACCATGTTTTCTTGTTAGTTCACCTGGCACAGTTATTGTTCATATTTGCGTTCTATATTTTAAAAAAAATAGACATAAAACTCATTTAAAGTTTCGACTCACCCTTGTAAGTTTTTCTATCTTTTTATCCATATCATCCACACTCATGGGTTCGGTCTCATCCTCCACATCATCAACGTTAGTTACCTCTGTCCCATCACTATCCTCATCCTTTTCATCATCGTCGTCATCATCTTCCTCCTCATCACGTTTCATCTTCTTACCCATCCCTGACATGTTACTGTTATCTCCATCCATAGTGATATCCATGGTAGTATCCATCAAGGAGTCATCGTTATTGCATGTTTTGGGTGGCATAGGACGGTTGTATTTCTTTGCCTGGACAGTTCTCATTCTGAGAAAAGAAAACACAAATGAACATGGTCAACATGTCTTGTAGTAGTTCAAAATTCAGAATTTATTTTACTTCGATAAATTGTCTGAATTACTTCATCAGCTGTATGGTTCAATGATATAGACTTGTCTGATGTTTGGCTGTAAAGTCAACATGACATTTGCTTATTTGTTTGTTTGTTTGTTTGTTTGCTTGTGTGTGTGTGTGTGTGTGTGTTTGTGTGTGTGTGTGTGTGTGTGTGTGTGTGTATGTGTTTGTATGTCATGTGTATGTGTACATGTGTGTCTGTCTGTCATTCCTTCAACAAATTCCAATTCCTAATACACAAAAAGAAAAGTTCCAAACTCTTGATAATTAGACATTAGACTTACTTCCTGAGTTTCCCCTCAATGATCCATTTATCTCTTCTAAGACTGGACATATGTTCTATACTTTTATCAATCTCCTGGGCTATTCTGCTGCTACAAACTAAATCATTAACTAGGTAGGCCAGACAGGCTGCTTTCTGTGTAGCTGACAGCGCCATGTAGGGTACCTCATGTAGTAGGTCAGATAACTGTTGATAAAACCACAATGTATGTGAGTACTGCTACTGAAAGTTAGCATAATTAGATATTATTCCCGAAAAATGTTCTTCATTCAGCGAAGAAAAATATAAGTGACCTAAGGGGCCTTGCAACTATGAGTTGCTAAATGAGTAGTAACAACCCTTAGGTCACAAGTATTTTCTGCCAGAAAAAGAAAAAAAATATTGAGAAATAATACAATCATGCATCCTTAGGCATAATTTACGAAAAATCAGGAAACATCATGTTGATCTGGAATGTTTTGACTTATACTTCCAGCACTGCAAACAAGCGAAGTAGACATGGGTTGTCATGATGTAGAACAACCAAGGTATATAATCCATATTTTCTGTTCGAAGACAATAACTTGACTTGTCCATGGTACAATAGATAACATTTAAATTCATTTACAAAACATTTAGATGGCACAGTAACACATACATGGCTTACCTCATGACTTTTGCCATTGGAATGTTCAATATAAAGCCGTAGTATTTCAGAAAAATTATCTTCATCTATATCAATATCGGCTACAGACTGGTCCAGAAGAGTTTTTTGCTGAATGAAGGAAGAATTGAGAGAACAAAGTAAACATTAGAGAACCTTGAATTCAGACACAGACAGTATAAATTGATTTTAAAAAATCCCGGAGTTTTGCACTGTAGCAATATTTCAATAACTAGAGGAGAACTAGAGTCCAGACTTACTTCTACCTTTAGTACACTTGTATTGATTACTACTTTGAAATCTTGTAAATAAGCCCTATTGCGCTTGACAGGCATTAGACCACTATGGGGATTTCTTGCAAAGGTTTCTGGGATAATCTTGGATGATGACATCATGAATACAAATACAGAGAGAGTGTCAAGAAAAAGAGCTGAGGGCAGCTGACCTGATTCTGATTCCAGACCTAAATCTGAATATGAATCTGAAACTGACTCTAAAGACAACACTGATTCATACATTCTGAATCCAAAATTAAATCTGAATGTGAATCTGAAACTGATTCTAAAGACAATACTGATACATACCTTGCCATTGTTGCCAGGGAGACCTGGATCTGTCAGAGTTAAGTTGAGTAATTGTATCACCAAGGTAACCACTTCACTATAGCTATCTTCATCGTTTAAAAGACCATCTTGTAAAGTTTCCAGAGTGGGAACATCATCTTCTAAATCTGTAAAAATAAAAATATGCTAATAATAATATAATAATTTATTTCTTATAAAAGAGCGCACTACACTGCGTCTCAGTGCGCTTTCCATAACAATACACAGACTGGAATTTTAAAATACAGATGTAACTTGAAACTATACAAAATATGTGTAATACGCTAGTAAAATAGATAAATGTTTGAATAAGAAAATGATGATAATAAAACAATGCTTACTTAAAAAGGGCGAAATTTAAGGTTGATGTAAAAAAAAAAAAAAAAAAATCTGCAAAATTCAATAAAAATGTTGTTTAAAAAAGTAAGTTTTGAGAGCGGATTTAAAATTGTCGATGGTCTTTGAATTTCTAATACCTAGTGGAAGTGAATTCCAGAGAGTGGGTGCACAGACTGAAAACGCTCTCTGACCGTAAGTTTTGTTAAAAATACCAGTGGGTCTGACTAAGAGCAGCTTTTCCGCTGAACGAAGATTTCTTGTGGGTACATATGAACTAATTATTTCTGATAAGTACAATGGTGCCATGTGATTAATTATCTTAAAAGTTATCAGCAGAGTTTTAAATTTAATTCTAGCATCAACCGGTAGCCAATGCAAGTCAATCAGTACTGGAGTGATGTGGTCCGATTTACGTTTACAGCATACAAGACGAGCGGCGGCATTCTGAAGAGATTGTAGGCGACTTAACTGACACTTAGGTATTCCATTCAATAGACTGTTACAGTAGTCGAGTCGTGATGTCACGAATGCGTGTATCAGTCTCTCTGTGCAGGTTTTATCAAGCAGCTTGCGAATCTTGCCAATCCTATATAGGGAAAAGAACCCACTTTTGCAAATTTGACTAACATAATCAGACATAGAGCCGTCATTTCGTAAATTGACACCAAGATTTCTTACGGAAGGGGATGGAACTATGTCTGATCCACCGATTTTCAGGCTTGTCAGTTGTTCAACGTCAGTTTTTAACTTTGACGAAAACTGTATAACTTCTGTCTTGTCATCATTTAGGACTAACATATTCATTTTCATCCAGGAACGGATATCATCAACACACAGTTCTACATTCGATAAAATGTCAGCTGGCCTATCACAGATGACGTAAATTCCCGAGTCATCTGCATACATGGTGTAGTTTAGGTTATATTTCGTAATGATGTCTTCTAGTGGAGCGGTGTATAATGTGAATAAGACGGGTCCGAGAACAGATTAATAGTAGAAACCTCAAAGAAATGTGTAACAAGACAAGGGAGGTGAACAAAGTCAAGAAATGGTCATTGGACAGTTTTGGCATAAAATGGAACTGCACAGAAAACCAATCAATGAATGCAGAATGCTGTGAATGGTATCTGCCATATACTGTTCAAGTAATTGTTTGCATTGTAAGGACACAAGTGACTTCAGAAAGTAACATGATAAAATGACTTTATAGGTACAGTGGATTGACCATAGTTGATGGAGGGTCTATGGATTGACACAGATTTTATCTACCCGCCAGCTTTTCTGAAAATCCTATCATACATTTTCAGGGTAACATTTACAGGGTAACACACTTGTCAAAACATTCTTAAAAAGTAGTTTTGAATTTAAAGGAGCATGTTTCAATCCTGGGTCATCACATTAGTGTTATCTTTATAAGGATTACATGGGTCGTTCTTTTCTTCTGTACCAACTTTCTCTAAAGCTCTGCGGACTCGCACCTAGATTTTAATCCAAATCTAACATGGGCCTTTAAAGTTGTCATTTTGACTTCTGTTTTCTACCACAAGGTAGATAACTATATCATACAATATAAACTTACCTAGACCCAATGATTCACCAAAGTTGTGAAGGAACTCTAAAACCATTAGACAGTCAGCAAATGCATTGTTTGGTAACTTGACACCTTTGAGTCTATCCATCGTAGGCAGTGGCTGTACATGGAAGGAATACATCACACAGGTCAAAATAATTCATCACTTATAGGAGTTTATGGTAGTCTGGAAGGTTGTCTGGAAGGGCGCCCTCACACATCAGTCAAACCCTTTCATGCCAGTGAGGGCAGAGTGACACAATATTACAGTCTAGAGTTTATGGTCACTTATAATGAAACAAGATAGCTTGAAGGGATGCATAGCAAAGCAGATTTTTGTGGCCTACACAACTTTCCATTTCTTTTTCTTGCTGGATTTATCTCAAGTTTCACACAGTGCCTGGACAACTTCTGGAAGGATTGACACATTTAATTCAACTATAAAGCCAAGTTTAAGCAGACCAAGATTCCAAAACAGACTGATCTGGATATGTAGGCTTCTGAGCCTGCATCAAGCAAAATCACCTAAATAAATTTTTTGGTCAGGAGTACAAATTCTATATCCATCAAGTGTTTTTTTATGGGTAATACAATTCATAGGTGAAATCTACCAGACCTAATTGTTTGCCTGAATAGGGTTCCCATCAAAAGTATATAGCATAAGGTAGGGAAATATATGCTCAAATTTTCTCAGCCCCCCCCCCCCACCCCCACCCCCCTCCATAAGGTGGACATTTTAATCCACTGTACCTTGATGTCCCTGAGTTTCAAATCTTCGATTGGTTTCTTTAGTTCTTTAGCCATTTGTATTTCTACTCTCTTCTGTTCTAGTTTCCGTTCTCGGTTCAACTTCTTCTCAGCTTTCTTTTCCTGTTTGATTCTTTCTTTTTCCTGTAATGTTTAAAAAGACACACAGAATAATATTGAAAACAGCCTATCACTACACAAACGTTTCCTAAAGTTTTCCCCAAAACCCCATTCTCTACACATGGAAATTTGCCATCATGGAAAGGGAATGCATGTTGGATTTCCACAAATATTTAATACAGTACCAACCACAACCCCTTCACAAATATCACGGTTTTTTTTACCAATTTCGTATTTTTTTTAACCTAATTGCCACAAGTTCCCAAAGTTGAATGATTTGAACCAGACCATTACTCACCTCAGCTTTCTTCCTGGCTTCTAAAGCTCTAACCAGCATCATATGTTGCTTTCTTCTTTCACGCTCCTGTTCCATCGAAAGTGACAAAAACAAAATCACAGGTCAGAAACTGCTATTTCAACAGATAGCTAAAACACTTTTCCTGCACCTGAAGGCAGACAGAATTTCACCCACTATCTTGAGAAAATAATACAGCACAATAAGGGTGATAAAGACTGCAGTGTTCGTACTTTGGAATCTGTTTACCAAATTGAAGGTTTCCTAACACTAGAGGGCGCTATACAGGACTTTCCATTACCACACTACTCTCTTGTACACATCTATTTCATGGACAGATGTAATTTGAAGTCTTCAACATTTCCTTGTGTGGTATCTAGTTTCTTGGCGAAGTAAAAAAGCAAGGGTACATCTGAACAACATTGGCCTAATTTGTTTCAATCTTTCTTTTTTTTTCTTCTTTTGCACTGGAAGCCACCAGCAAGCATCATATCAATCCAACTGTATGCTAGTAGTAGTATAATCTCTGAACCAACTGCTTTACAAAATGTAATATCTTGGCACAGAGTTCTAACAGGAGTTGGGATTGCCAAAGTAAATATAACACCCACTTTTCATTTCAGTCCTGATAGGTACTTTACAACAGTTTGCCAGAGACCATGAACACTTTGCTGGGGACACATATGTTTTTTATGAACGACACAACATTAGAAGTAGTAGGATATGAGATCATTATCAAACCTGACCAGTCATCCCCACTAAGTGACACAATAGCAGCACACACACACAGTCTAGTACTAAGACATACACAGAGCAACTGAAGTTTTGATGAAGCCAAACAACTTTACTCAACATCTACATCTGTGTTTACCTTTACCTGACTGTGTGTGTGTTGCTATTGTGTCACTCAGTGGGATTGATAGAGTCAGCTATGATAAGGATCTCATATCAAATTACTTCTAATGTTGCCTTGCTCTTAAAAAAACGTACATGTCCCCAGAAATGTGTTCAAATATTTGGAAAACAGCTGTAATATGGTTGAGACTGACAAGCTACGAAACCCCCCACCCCCCACCCCCACCCCACCCACATATATTACACCCAGTTTCTGTTCAGTCTTGTCATGTACCTTTACATGTACATATGAGTGAGATAGTATACTTCAGATTTCACATGTATACATGACACAACAATTTAAAATTATGCATCAACAAATCCAATACACTGTATGGAACAGAAGGGTTAATAGTAACTATACAGGGTTATACACATAATAGACACAGTACACATGACACATCACAGACACAGACACAGTACACACACACACACACTCACAATCTATTGCACAATCTATTGATAATGGCTGTACACAATGGGAAGGTCAACTATACCACAGGGTCATACACAACGCATTGAAATTAATACACACACACACACACACACAAACAGACAGAGCACACTCTACACAAAAAATGTCAGCTCTTAGCAAAAGCTGTACACTTATACACGACAATCAACTGCTTTAGCAGTCTACGATAACATGAATGTCAGTGACAGGTTTTTTTGTCACAAAAACACAAAATTTGCAATGTGCTCCCAAACAAACACTGACATAGTATGTGTAAGAAATGACACACAACGAAAAATTCACAAAAACAATCTGGGGGAAACTACACATAAACAAAGACAACAGTGCGGCCTTCCCTCGGTAAAACTAAACCAAACAGTCTACAAAACTGAACACAAAATTACTGATTTCAAAGATAATTAAAGAAGAGAATGATGGTTTTTAGAATATCAAATATCAGAAAGTTATACAGAGCATGTTGTGTCCAGTCTTAGTTTTAGGGTTAAGTACTTCTAAGAACTGTTTATAAAACCATTTTTAAAATTTTGGCATGAAAAATGATGTGTCAAAAGTAATTACTAAAAGAAGAAGATAGTCATAAATGTTGAGACATTTCACCATGGCTTTCCTACTGAACAAAGCTGCAATTTTTAATTGTATAGAAAAAGTTGGACCTTCACAGGGAAGCCCACTCCACGAAATAAAGACATTTTCATAAACTATTGGTTCTGGAGAGTCATTTCATGATTTTACATCACCTACAATTACTTGCGATTTCAGAGAAGCATCAATTTGATCTTATGCATTTATAGGGTATCTTTGCTATGGGACATTGCATCATGGGATGTCAGTGAAAATAATATATTCATGGTTGAACAATGAATATTCATGACTCCTGAGTGCTTATTCTCTTCAGTGTAAGTGACATAATGTAATGAAATCATGAAAAACTGGCCAACTTTTATAGAACAGACAAGTAACACAAGACAGCAAAGACATGAAGTTACAACGATTAAACATGTATTGGTGCAAAATACAACAAAATATTTCGATGCGAGCAGCGTTTATGTTGTGAAGACAGAAGCAGTTTTACCACCAAGGAGAAATAAGATGGAAATTCTCTTACCATGACCAACAAATGTTTTCGCCTCTCCCTCTCCTGATAGGTCACAGGCAGGAGTGAAAGGTCAAAGTTGAAAGTTCATGACAAGTTAGTTGTTTAGGTGACATTATAAAGGAGATAGGAAAAAGAGATAGAAAGGTGAAGATTAAAGAGATGATACAGCTTACACGATATGGTTTGGATACAAAGATCATGATATGGTGCTTTTAATTACAGGTGATAGCCTGCACAGTTATGTGGGTTTTTATACCAAGATTTACCACTTAAATATTAAGCTTAAAATGTGCCACAAATGTATACCATTATTCAAAACCTTGAGGCAAAAAATCTTCAAAATTGCAGTTAGCATTGCTTACTTTCGATCTAAGCGATTAATTGCACATTTTTAATTCAACCAGTTTTAATGACAATGTGTATATATCACAACCAACAATCCCACCCCATTTCATACACCCCTGCCCCCACCTCACCACCCCCATCCAAATTTCCCTCATTAACAGTTGAAGGAGTCCTTAAATCTCATATGTGACTTGAAAGTTATTTTCCACTCTACATAATGTGTGAACAGTACACTTATCACTGACATACATGAAACATAAAGACAGCATGACAGATCACACAAAACTCATGTACATTTGTGTACTTGAACCTGTAGGTGAAATAGTAAGCGTGACAAAATGTATGTCTTTATAAACATGACACTGACAATACTGTGTATACACGTACGGCTGAAACAAAACTTAGGATACTTCCTAGAAAACTTTTAGAAGGGTACTCTGAGACTGTAACACCCCCTGTTGTTGCTGGTTTTAAACCAGGATTTCGGGTCTAGTCGACTCACGTAGCTCTTACTATACTATTTTGGCATATGCTACTACCTTGGTCTATGAGAATGCAAGCATCTGCAGTGCTATTGTCAAGATGGCAGAATTTATAAATTCTACGCCAAATCCAAGCAATTTTTCTAGGGTTTTAAATTACTCCTTGTCTGTCACCAACATTCTAATAACCTTGAACTAGGCTTTACATTACTGCTTAGAATCTAACTACCATTACATACACATTTATCTAATGGTCGATACAGCCAGTGGCAGGCAGGCATTAACATAAAGAACTTGCTACAATCGCAGAAAGTAAACAACTGAATTAGATTACTAACACTTGGCACAGCATGTTAGACATACAGAAACAAGTATTTGCATTCCATCATTTGATAAGAACAGGTTTATGGGCACTTTACATAATAGCTAACATCCACAAATGAAATTCAAGTTCCCCTGGCATTTCATGTCAAAAAAGCTGCTTCATAAAGTTGTGCTCAACAAAGGACAAAATGTAATACATGTCTCCATGCTTCCAACACATGCCAAGTAATTCATTTGCTTACTCATAGGCAGTTTCCCCTCCACTGTCTATGGATTTTCTTTCCCTAGGCTCCCAAGTTCCACTTGTAAATGCTTGCCTGTCACTGGTTGTAGATTCTTAGCAATAGATCTAAAAAACTTGCTTTATCACTGCTGTCTGCTGTACTCTTTATTTTGCTGGCTATAAATTACACCAGACCAATTTCTGCTGCTATTTCCTCCTATTTTCTACTACAGTGTGCCTGTTATGTGCTGCCACTGAGGGCGCACTGCACCAGCAGCACAAAGTCGATGAGTGTTATGTGAAGTCACGTTTGATGTTGTAGGGGCAAACATCTGGAGATTTATTTTCCAACACAAATTTTCATCTTACATTTTGTTACTACTCGACCTGAATTGTGTCTTTAATTGGGTAGTGACTACATTGCCTGGTTTGTCAGAAATTGTTTTTTGTGCAAACCACAACATTGAAAGTGAAGTAGTTACACTCACAACAAGAGACTGATCGGTAAGAACTAGATGGAATTCTTTGCATAGAAGTGGAGATTGCAAATGATCTCACCTGATTCTTAAGAAGCACAGCTTGTTGCCTTCTGAGCTCTCTTTCCTACAAAGTAACAAACAAACATACATACATATCAGCAACCAGACAAACAACCATAGCAAAGACAGAGAGAAAAAGTGCTGTATGCTTGTGGCGTAAGATCAATGCATATAGAGGGGTTAGTTTTAAACATTAGTCAGTAGAACGGAGAGATCACTGTCAGTGCTAGGAAACCTACACTGCTCATCTCTATTCAACAGACGTGCAAAACTCCAAGGTTAGTGAACAGAACAGATTTATTATGTTAGTATCCTGAAGGAAGGCTCAAACTGTCCCGTAATTCTAGCTGGTTTACTAGTAATTGCGTGTATACACACCTCCCCCATGCAAACATAGAACATCAGTGTAACAATTGAAATGGTGACACCATCACATGTGACCTATGGCCTTTGACCCAGGGTGAAGGTGCATCACACCAGCCACAACCATCACTGCTATATCTGAATACCTCTCTCTCTCTCTCTTTGAAACTAACCTTGGACTTTCTAACCGTCTCCTGAAATTTGGCATTAGCAGCTGCCTCTTTCTTTTTCATACGGGCCTGTACATGCAGAACAGTAACATTATTATAATACTGTCTGGTACAACTTACACCCAACCTGACCTGACCCGACCCAACCCGAACCGACCCGACTCGACCCAAACCGGCCCACCCACCTACCTACCCGCCCATGGAAAACAACTCCATCCAATACAGCAAACTCTATGATTACCCCACCTCTAAAAACTAAAGAGAGTAGAACATAACCAACCCCAAACCCCCAACCTCACCTCCATCCACATACCCCATATAAATATGTATGACAATCATTCAACTGAAGACATACAGGGAATGCACTGATATAAAGGAGTGGTTGTACAAAACATGTGTACAGGTTTATCCAATCTGCTGCACATTCATGGTAAAGAACTTGTTTCATAAATTCCCCTTGTTTGAAAGACTACTGCTGAAATATTAATTTACCACTGTGGATATGCAATTTGTAAGTAGAATGGATTTGAAGAGTTATCAGGTCAGAAGGACTATCTACATCGCAATGACAGTCTTCTACATGCACTACATTGTATAAATATGGCAAAAGATACTGAGGTGAATTTTAGGCTGGTTACTATTGTTAATATGTATTACCTTTATGCAGAATAGACTATTGTGCACTACATAGAGACTGTACACATACTCACACACACATACATACCCACACATACACCAACATACATACACACACACTCATACTATACATACAACAAACACATTACCCACACACTAACCTCCCCCCTCCCCCCTCCCCCCCCCACACACACACATATGTATACATACATACACTAATGTGTGCAGTCACGATGATCAAACGGTTAGTGTCTGGCTTTGAATCTGCAGGTTACAGGTTCAAACCTCACCACAACCGTTTGCTGCTGAATGGCTAAAGTCCTTGGACGAGATTTGAGTCACGAGTGTGCCCAAGTCAACCCAGCTGTATAATGGGGACCTGGTAGGATAGAGGTTGGAATGTGAATACTTTAATCATATACGTTTATAGAGGCTGCAGGAGGCTGACCTCTAAAGGACTATTGTACTCTATAGGCCCATTACAGGAGTGACAATTGTAAAGCACTTTGAGTACTGTGGGAAAGTGCTATATGAAAATTAACATTACCGGTACTATTGTTATTACACACACACACACACACACACACACACACACACACACACACACACACACACACACACACACACACACACACACACACACACACACACACACACACACACACACACACACACACACACATGCATGCACAAACACACACTCAAGCATGCACACATGCATGTACACACACACACACACACACACACACACAAACACAAACACGCATGCATGCACAAACACACACTCAAGCATGCACACATGCATGTACACACACACACACACACACACACATACACACACACACACATCTCACAAGCTCTCAGAAGACTGTCAGTTGCAGCAAGTGATTGGTAAAACAAACACTGGTACAACGCTGTGACTTACCTGTCTTTTAAAATCCAACAACTGTTCTATACCTTAGTTCTTATGTACATCACGGTGTATTTACTTTTACAGCGTGTACCTTCCTAAAACTATCTTACAGTGAAATCTTACTTTCATTAGCACACTTACAAGTTTGCTGAACATTGAGTGTGTGACTGACTACTAGAAACATTGGTTACATTTACCCTGTACATTAGGTTTAGTAATAGCAAGGAGTCCACACTATAAGTCTGGTCTAATGACTCACTATATAACACTTGTTCAAGAAGTCAAGATATCTCAACATATGCACATATATTTCAAACCATCCTTCTTTCAAGGCCATAATGGTGCTGTTTAATACCTAAATATGTAACCAGTGTTCTTGTTGAGGGTGGGAAGCATGTAAAATGTACAGGAGTTCCCCAGTCATTTCACCAGGGTTTCCCTAGTATACCAATCTTTTTGTTGAGGGCAGTTAAGTAGATAAAATCTACATGAACTCTCAAGTCATTTCAACTGGGTTCCACACGAATTATGGTACTACAATGTGTAGGAACCTTTTACCGGATTTTCCCACTCCATTGCTGGGGTTCCTCAACCTTAGCAACAACACTGACAATGGTAGTTATGTTATCATTCTCAATCCTCGTCTTGGTGTCGTCATTTCAGCAGACTTTCGTCTAAACTTCTATGGTATTATAAAACCCTGATGCAAAGCTTACTGAACTTGTCTAATTCATTGAGTGACTGAAGTTGAACTACTACAGTGGCAACTGAGGTTTCGATTTCCTGAGATAGACACAAACTAAAACTATTGTTGTGAGTGGGTGATAGTGGTGCCTTTTAGGTCAGACTAAATCTTAGAGCAGCCCAGGAGTGGACTATATTTTGCAGTGTGAAGCCCCCTTGAGAGTTGCTAAAATGTATTCTGCAAGATCATGCAAGTGATAAGAAATGCCAATGTCCATGTGGCAAAAACAGTTTAGTTTTGTATCTATCTTAGTACACCAAAAACCTTTGATTGTCGCTATCGTAAGACTCACAGAGTTTGAATACGAGAACCTGATAACACAAAGTAATTCCAGTTTGCAAGACATGACATTTACACCATGTGCTGTCTCTACCTACACACTTACCACATTTCAGTGTTACAGCAAAGTTCAGAAAGACTCACCATTTCAGAGTATATTCCTCTCAGAGTTTCCCTGTATATTGGCTTTACAACCAAAATCACAACACTTCACTGTGTGTGTGTCTTTGACAGTTTCACTATGTCAGCCAAAAATCACAACACATTGCTATCTCCGAGTCTCTCCTCACTCAATAATTTTTGACACTTTTGTGATTTTATCTGAGTAATGGAGTGCTGTGGCTTCATTCATTTATGCATGTTGACATGATTTGAATAATCAAAACACGGTTTTAAATGAAATCAAAAAACACAAACAATTAGACAACAATTGCCCCTTTCCCATTTTGTTAAAACTGAATTTGAAAACAAGTTTCGTGGATAAGATCCTTACCTCTAATAATTGCTGCGCTCTCATTTCTCTGTCCATTCTGATCTGTTCAATTCTCTGGATCTTCTCTTGTTGTTTTAAGAATTTCAAGTGTTCCTTCTGTCGTCTTCTTTCTTCTGCCGCCATCAGAGCTGTTCATGCGAGAAAAAAAAAAAGACAAAGACATACACATACTGTTGTAATATGGGCTGACAGATTATCAAAAAAATGTATGATGGTATTTCATGTTGTTGAAGAATGTGTCGTGGATGTATGCAGGTGTTGCTTGTTAGGTCAATTCTTAGTGTTCGCTTCTGAGGAAATTCATGTTTTGGAGAGTTGATTTATTCAATTTTGTGTAGGGCAAGAATAAATACTGACAAATTTAGACATCTTTTAATTTATTTCACATATTCTTGTACTCAGTTTACTTCTCTTTTTTGGTGGTCATTTTATGCAAACTGACAATGGGGAAATTCATTGTGATGTCACCACTTGCGGGAAGCTCAAACTGATGAAGTCATCATATTGGGGGCCACACAAACTGATGACATCATTGTATTGTAGTAATCATGTTATGATTACACTAAAAATGAAGATACCAAAACTTTTGGCAATTTGAACACTGCCCTCAACTTGTACAATGAATAGGTCAATTGTAAACATAATACTATCTTTGATTTGTTGTAGGTAAAAGAAACATACCGATGTTGATACTCAGAGTTGTCCTTACCATTTCACCTTTGCGATAGAGATTTATTCTCTCCGCCAGATTAGCTCACATCGAATCATTGGGAGCTGTACTTTAACTGTATATTTTCGATGCATTGATGTTGTAAATTACCAGAACTTTAAATAGTTTTGCTTGTCAGAGAAATGTGGGTGTCGAGAAGCAAGTGTATAGGATTTTCGGAAGGGTAACTGATTAAACTGTTGTTATTGTTGAGGGCAAGAACCGAAACCATAAAAGTCGTAGAATCAATGGCACTGAGGAATAAGTGTGTAGTAATCTTACGAATGTATTTACAAATGTGTGTGCACACACACCCACATCCATCCATGTGTACACACAAGTGTATATACATACGTAAGCACTTGTACACATAAAGATATGGTATAGTCACGAATGAGCAAATTGTTTGTCTGTTTGAAATCTGCTGATTGAAACATCATACTGGACACCGGCTCTATAATCTGATTGATTGATTGATTGATTGATTGATTGATTGATTGATTGATTGATTGATTGATTGATTGATTGATTGATTGATTGATTGATTGATTGATTGATTGATTGATTGATTGATTGATTGATTGATTGATTGATTGATTGATTGATTGATTGACTGACTGACTGACTGACTGACTGATTGATTGATTGACTGATTTACAAATATGAGCTACTTGTTCATGTATGTTGCACCTTTTTTTTAAATTTGGTTTTCCTTCAATAGTTTTATCAGAGGTCTGTAAACGTTATATTGCCCTTCTTTGTTATATAGGTTTTGAATTCTGAGCAAATACACAGACAAAAGTCAAAATATGCATTCGAAAGTCGTAATTTTTTATTCAGTCTTGAGTTTTGAGATTTTCTCTCATCTATTTTATGGGGTCTAGGGTACTTTTACAGCTGTGTCTAGGGACAATGAATAACATTACATGTCGTATCACTGATATGAATAGAGTGACTTGATAGAACAGTCTGGATGGTGAAAGGTCAAATCTTGTGTGTGTGTGTGTGTGTGTGTGTGTGTGTGTGTGTGTGTGTGTGTGTGTGTGTGTGTGTGTGTGTGTGTGTGTGTGTGTGTGTGTGTGTGTGTGTGTGTGGACATAAGAGACATATCCATATCAAGATATATCCAAACATGTATATTTTATAGGACAAGTTATGTTACTGGTACAATAGACAATGCAATGTCTACACTTGTATGTGTGTAATAAAATAGTATGTCTTGTGGTCTTGATGATTGTGTTTGTGTCTTTGAAATAAGGACAAGGTGTCTGTGTATACAGAGTATACAGAGTATAAACAGACCTCAGTGGTCATTACACATTTTGAAACATACCTGCATATACGTACATATATGTGAGCGTAATGACCACCGAGTGTATATGTGGATGGGTATGTCAATGTTTTATGTGGATATGTGCCTCAGTCAGTGTGGATATGTGGATGGGTGTGTGGTGATAGTTTTTAACCCTGTGTATATATATATTCCAAGATGTGTAATGACCAGTGAGGTGATAGGATAGCATGGAATTCAGGCTATTATGACAACTTCAGAGAATAGTGTCTGTATGAATACATTTTAAGATTATAAACCAAAAACACTATCTTGAAGTCTTAGACCTCTCCAGTGATAGTGTCTGTCTGTCTGTGTGTGTGTGTGCGCGTCTGTGTCTGTCTGTATGTATGTATGTATGTATGTATGTATGTATGTATGTATGTATGTATGTGTGTATGGCACGTGGATGTGTGTGTAGTTGTCTATGTGGCTGGGTGTGTGGCTGGGTGTGTCAGTGTTTACGCGTGTATATGTGGATGGGTATGTCAATGTCTATGTGGGTATGTGCCCGAGTCAGTGTGGAAATGTAGATGGGTGTGTGAAGTTGTGAATGTCCAGGTTGTATTTGTGAACTTCAGATTTCCATGGTGTGCTGACAATGATTCTATTATGATAGCCCTGTCACAAAGCACAATGGTTAGGAAGAAAGCCAGACTACAAGACTAAATATTACCTTTATTCATTACATACAAAGAAATAAAATGAAAATTCTAATTATGAACATAATGTACAGAAGACATGAAGGAGAGACACCGTGACAAGATGTCAGGACTTGATACACACTGTCATGTGACATTTACTATCCAATCAGTGCCAGTCTAAAGTCATGAATATTCAAAGATTCATTAACTATGACTACAGTGCAGGGAAATTATACAGAACAACAGCTTACATTACATCACATCAAGTCAGTTCATATCATCTTACGGTTGTATTTTTGAAGTGGCATCGAACATAAATCTCAAAACGGCAAAGTTTTTTGTTGTTTTGAGGACAAAACATTAGTAAAATCTGCCTGCAGTCCAATGGTGTTTTACTCGTCCTTACTCACGAACACTGTAGTCAAACGAAATGATGTCATTTTTTAAAACAGATTTTCACCCTCTTTGTTACCATGGTTTCGAACTTTGACATCATCATTACTGAGGTAAAAAAAAAAGGGAACCTGAAAGGATGGAGAACCTTGTTTGATGTGTTTATGTAGGCTGTTGTTGACATTTTCTCCTTATACCCATGAAAAGTCCGCTTTAGCGAGCGAGGTGTGAGGATAAAAGTAGACAGGGAAAAAAAGGCGGTCACACATATAATCACAAAGATGACAGCTCAAATGGTTATTTACACAGAAGTTGTTTTTTTTTTATACATGGCTGTTAGTTGAAGACACTCCGCCATATTTACCTCTTTGTCTCTTAGCTTCCTTTGCCAAGTGAATTTGAGCTTGTCGGTCCATCTTACGTCTCCGCTTGACGTCTGCAGCCTGTTTAGCCATTTCTGCAGGATAGTGTGCATAATTACTACGGATCTCCCAACTAGGGTTTTGAAACTACTTTATATGGGGTTTCTAGTACAAATGTCTTTTGGTTCTAATGACATCAGTTCAGCCAAGGTTTTTGAACTTTTTTTAAATGCACTCTTTTCATTTTAAAGTTTGTGACAGATACAACAAACTTAGAATAAACTATCCAAGTTAACGAAATCAGACATATCCTGATGGCGGGGGTCAGTGAATACTGCGTTATGTACATTTCACAGTGAATGCTGTACTGCGTATGTTTAATTGTGATTACAGGGTCCAGAAACTACACAATGCATAGACTCTCTCACCAGCCCTCGGGAGCATCACTATGAGCTGTTTTGTATGTACCAATATCTACCAAATAATTGTTCTAGAATATCCTTGTAATGTGGGCCCTCATCAACTACATAGGGTTAATCATTTGTTGACAAGTTATTGCAACTCTGTGCTATTGCGACACCCTGAGCATCACAGTAACACGTCAGCAAATGATTAGCACTTTGTAGTCGATGAGAGCCCACAGTATAATCATGCAGTAGATATCGGTACATACAAAACAGCCCTTTTACTTTTAGCAATGTGACGCTCCGAGGACTGTGAGAGAGTCTACACAATGCAGTACTCACAGGACCAAAGTAATCACAGTGTGTCTTTGCCATAAGCTAGGTTTAAATTTATCCCCATGTTTGTTACTGACATGTGATTACATTTATATTAACTTATTGATCAGGTTATTTTTCAATTTTTAAAAAGTTAACATTTAGCATCTGAAATCCATGTTTATGGGGTGCCCTAAAAAGTATTGGTTACTAATCTAAGAATTTGAACAGACCTTATTTGAAATTGAATTTATGCAAGAAGCATTGAATTAAAACTTCAGTGAAAATACTTTGTTGTATTCAATTATTGACAGAAGCATACTTAAGTTCCTTTTTAACACAGACATTTATATCAACCCCTAAATTAATTATGGGACACTAAATGTCATACCACACTGTTTGTTTTGATAACTTTTGAAGTTGGTTTTCAAATTTCTTGGGGTTTTTTTACATCTTGGTAACTGTACCTTTGTACAGTATTTTATTTTTGTTTCTTTTCAGAGAGGTTTTACTTCTTGAGTTTACATTACGATGACCCTCTTTTTTTTCTGTTTCTCATTACTTTTACATAGCAACTATGGGTCGGACAGTCAATTTGATTTTTTCTTCATTTTTCTCTGTCTCTCCTTTTCTTCCTCTCTATCTTCTTTTTATTGGATTCCTGGTAACAGGCCCTTTCCCAGCTTCTCTACACAATTGGCATTGCTTCTCCTCTAAAAGCCTTCCCCCTACTTGAATAACTTCCGTCATGAAAACAAAATGCTCTGCCCATTAAAAAGTGTCATCACTCAACTGCAGATGCCAGCGACAGTCCAGACACTCGCTTATTCTTGCCAGAGAGGGCACTGTTTCGCAAAATATTAGGGGCGGGCAGAAATTTTTCTTTTCTTTTCTTGATGTCGGGGCTAAAAATTTGGGTCAGTGAGGTAATGAGAAACAGGAAAAAAAAATGGGTCACCCTGATTACTAAAATCAATGTCTGTATCCAGTTTAAAAGCCTACCATGAATACACATTTTAAAGATGCATTAGCTGTAACTGGAATGTCATTTTTTCAATCTGTCTTCAGACAACCAAAAATATATTCAATGAAAATTGTTAAAATACCAATAATTAGACATTGTACATGTTAATTAGAGGTTGCTTATATCCATAAGTAGTACAGTAATAGTTTGAAATTGTGATCGCATTTTGGGGTGCTGATTATTGGGTATGGACCCAAAACTCAATATTTGGTTGGACTTCTTGCACCATATGATGTATACAGCTAATTGATACAAGTACCTACAGGTGATTCAGTACTGTTCGATGTACGATATTATTGAGAAAGTCATTATATCTAGTAAAAGAGTTTTACAAAAACGTTCCAGTGACAGCCAGTGCAGCTTTAAAAGAGGTTTTGAAATGACAATACACCTTATTCCTAATACCCTACCCTTTAGGTAAATAAAAGCTACACCATGGCAGTACATGGAATACTTACTAAAGAATTGGTAAAGAATTTTGTTAGTTCCAAAAAATTTCATTGAAAATAAGCAAAATGCAGCGCTAACTGTGAATATTATTGACTTCTGAGAAGAATCCTGAGAAACACACTTTTTACCTAACCCTACTCAACGATTCGGCCTTCACGTCTAGTTTTTGAACAGCGCCCCCAATGACCAACATGCAAAAGTCTTTTGTTTTTCTCACAATCAGAATGTGGTGAAGTCACACAACTAATCTTGCCCCATTTCCAGTCAAATTGGAGTCTTTGAATGAAGCCCCTAGTGGCAAAAACTATAAAATCTTTTCTTTTTTTTTCCAATAATGGGAATTTGGCACATTGTAGTACAATAAGTGATTAAATGGACAAGAATGCCAGTACATATTTATGAGAATCAAAATAACTGTCTCTCTGACTTCACTGTTGAATTTTTACCAACAGGAAGTAGTTGCAGCTACTGGGGGCTTTTTATCAGATATTTTAATTTGAACAAAGACAGCTGTCGTCTTGGCTGACTGACTGATAGGACTACAAATGCATAAATACAAGAACACAACACGTCACATAACAACTACAGTAGAAAAGGGTGGATTGGCAGCAGCAACAAGCACACATATAGATGAGCATGAACAATTTCAATCCCATCTCTATCATTGGTTAAAAAAGTATACTACGACACATCAACCGAGCAAAATATCAAACTCCAAGCGTTCATTCTCCAAGTGCGGTCTATCATGCCAGCCTGGTTTTAACGCACACGGTGTTGTGTTTCATCTCAAAACAAACAACCCAACCCGATCATTGGTGTGTGTGTGTGTGTGTGTGTGTGTTAACACACATACTTCAAATTACCTTCTAAGCCCACCCTCTCTGACAAAGTTCCCTCTTAGCAGATATGTAAATCTGATGTCGTTTGACCTTTGACCTCAGACTCACGCACACCTTCTGTGATTTGTACCCTGTCTGTTTGTCATCATCTCTGTGCGATACGTATCAAATGCTACTGTGAAAATTAGTAGTTATTACATCACACTTCATTCATATTGTGAATCTGTCTACCTCTCTGGCCAGCCATAGTAACATACATATTTTAGTCGTCACTTGTCTCCCCAGCTTTTGCTTCTGGCCACCCAGATGATATGGCACAACTGAAGTTACCTGCAAAGCAGCCAGTTTTCGCCCCAGTCTGGGTGTAGATGTACTGTTCTTGATGGGCCAAGTTAGGAGGCATTCTTGATAACACAACATGCACCATTGTATCAACCAGTCAAACTGATGTTTGGTGCTCGAACCATGTGGATTATAGGACTCCTGGTACAAACTGATTGTGTCTACAATATTCACTTTCAAATCCATTATCTTTACACATGTGATTTACGATGTACATCATCACAGTATCACTTTTATTTCACACATTTCAAATTTCAATACCTTGTGGGAATCTCACTTACACTTTTTGCGTTTTATCTAAGAAGCTTAGGGGGTCTGAATAATTTTCCACTACGAGCTAAGAGAGGCAACGCAAGGCCAATATTCTGTCACAAGTCTGAGGGTGTCATAAGGAGTCAAAATATTTGCATGTTCAATATACCAATGAGATTCATTTCCTTCAAGAAATTCAAAGTGTGATCATAGAGAATTATTCAGAGAATGGTTCTAACCTCATTTTCAGATTCAGATTCAGATTCAGATTCAGATTCAAGAACTGTTCAAACGAAAAACACCCTCAGGCAAGCAGTAGTTGCATAGACATAATCAGTTTGCATAGATTTCCATATGCATGTCAACAACTGTACATGCTATCAGCACAATCTAATGAATAATTCATGACTTTAGTCACATGGTGATTGGTGAACTTTGACCTCTGACACATGTCTAAAATCCCAGTCTCATTACCTTGTTGTTCAAGTTTACGCCTCATTTTACTCTCTGCAGCCTTCCTAGCAAGTTCCTGTGACATTCTTCGTTTTTCCTCTCTTTTTAATTGTCTCTCTAGGGCCCTCAGTTTCTTGGGATCATCCTGTACCAATAGCCTCTTGACTTCCACTTCAGTCAATGACTCGTACACAACACCACCCTGTATAGTAAAAGAAATATTCAAAATAAAACTAAATTCACACTTTTCTCTCTTTTGACAGAAGACATTCTACACAAGCAGTATGGATAGGTAGTCTGTACGGTATGCTGTGAGGGGTGCCCTTATATATCCGGAAACCCCTTTCAGTGCTTGCTGATAGACACGTCATATCTTACATGCTATGTGGAGAGCCTGTGTGGAGAAATCGATTGTCTACGTGGAGAGCCTGTGTTGAGAAATTGATTGTCTACGTGGAGAGCCTGTGTGGAGAAATCGATTGTCTACGTGGCGAGCCTGTGTGGAGAAAACGATTGTCTACGTGGCGAGCCTGTGTGGAGAAAACGATTGTCTACGTGGCGCGCATGTGTGGAGAAAACGATTGTCTATGTGGAGAGCATGTGTGGAGAAAACGATTGTCTACGTGGAGAGCTTGTGTTGAGAAAACGATTGTCTACGTGGAGAGCCTGTGAGGCGAGAACGCTAGTCTATATCATTTGTTTACTTTCCATGTTTGTAACAACTTCCACTTATTAATGCTTGCCTGTCACGGGTTGTAGATTGTCTTGAAATTGACATGGTTGTGGACTACAGCAATTATAGGTATAATAATATCTATCTATATACCTGACAATGAAGTGCAACAAAATAACTCACATTTTCACTTGGTTTGGGATTGAGGAACTCTCCCACTTTGATCTTGACACTGAAACTGAAGTTCTCCCTGACCACACTGTTGATTTTATGTTTCTCTAGGTACCGGATCACTTCAGGATATGTCTTAATTTTCTTTCCACAGGGTGCAAAATAAATCACGTCTCCTCTGAGTCTGTCTCCAGGGCCGAGTTGTCGAATCACAGTCTGGCGTCGCCAACCGTTCTCCAAGGGTGCACGGGCTTCATTTTCATCATGCATTCTACGACGCTTGGCTGGTGTTGGTGTACTGGCAGCAGATGCTACAATAAAAAGAAATGCAGTATTACAAATTAATTTCTTTTTCATATCAACTACATATCTAGGAGTTCCTGAAAATACATGAGTGTGAATTTTTTTCTCTAAATCGGGGGAAACTAACCATCGAAGACGAATTGTTACCCTAGTTTACACAGATCCACTGTTCATGAGAAACAAGATTAGGATGTATTTACGAAATACAATACAAAAACTCATTATTAACGGCATTGCTGCTTACAGTAGTACCCTGGCAAATAGCGTACCAGGGACACGGTCTACTTGGAATAAATTGTCCAAAAGACAGAAAACAAAACTCACAATTAATTGCTGATGACGGCGTTGATGCATGTAGATCATCCTGACTTCTCTTCCTACTTTTTTCACGTTTCTCCGACTGTGTAGGCGTTGATGTCGACATGGGTTTACTTTTTAACCCTTTGCTCTCTTGGTCAGTGTCTGTGTTTTCATCGTCATCATCGTCAACACTGTCATCATCATCACTTGTATCACTGTCATCATCAGAATCACTGTCTGACAATCCTGATTAAAGAAATAAATAATCCTTATTTAAACTGGATAGTTCTTTAAGTATATAAACACTTATCTCCCAAGAAGTCCTGTGAGGTCCTTTCCTCATGGGTTCAGTGTTAGTGTAGGAGAAAACCAGGGTACCCAGGGAAAACCTGCGTTGTTAGAGTCAAACTGAACGACATTCTTCTTACAGCCGGTCAATCATATCATATAGTCCTACCTGATTGGCTATCATCTGTATCCCCCTGAGCTATCAGCTATCAATTTGATTGGACATTGGCCAGTCAATCATATCATATAGTCCTACCTGATTGGCTATCATCTGTATCCCCCTGCGCTATCAGCTATCAATTTGATTGGACATTGACCTGTCCAACATATCATATAGTCCTACCTGATTGGCTATCATCTGTATCCCCTGAGCTATCAGTGCCGCTATCACTGCCACTATCTTTGTCGCTGTCATCTGCATTGTAATCCACGCCTCTAAACCTGGCCACTATGGGTGTACTCGAGGCACTTGTCTTGGAGGTTGGTGAAGACACATTGGACCCTGACTCTTCCTTTGCAGTCACCTGTGGGTAGATATCAACATATGACAGGGGGTTTTTTTCACTATACATGTGACAGTCCTTGTAATATTTACATTTCCAACATCTTGTACAAGAATGCAAGTGTTCTGTGTGGTGCAATTTTTTAGTATTCAAGCGTTAAGATAATGTGTATGAAACTTTTAAACTATGTACATATATAGTCACTTTGCTGTAAAACTGTACAACAATGTCACCTACAAAGCCAACTATTTTGGGGCCAAAATACATATATTATTGTATTGTACCAATTGCATTGTACTGTTCTGTCTGTGCTGCACTGTACTGTACTGCAATGCTCTACACTGCACTGCACTGAACCGTACTGTACTGCACTGCACTGCACTGCACTGCACTACATTGAGGTCTATACATCGTTAGGAGGTTTCCCTTCTTCCCTCTATCTGTGGGTCCAGTGCAAAGGGTCTATGTGCACTTCATCAGTAATCTTTTTAAAACTATAATAGCAAAATATTGTACAAGTTTGATAAGGGTCTACTAAGATCCTAACAGCACTTTGCATACAACAGCATTTGTTTTTTGCAAATCAAGGCAATGTCAACACATAAGAAAGTAAAAGCATGGGTCAGAATGAACACTGCTCATAAGAATACTACCGATAATAGACTCTAACCTGAGATTTGTTCTTGTGACTTTTATTATGTGCAATAACCGACGTCTGGTTTGACCTTGACCCCTGAGGTGGTGTGACGTTGAGACCCTGAGATGATATATCTAATGCCTTGCTGATACCACTTGTTCCCTGATGTGCCGATGCAGCAATCTTGGCTGCCAATGCTTTCTCTCTCTCAGCCTGTGCTTTCTTCTGTATTTTCAACTGTTGTTGTTGTTGCTTGATATGTTGTTCTAGCTGCATTTTCAACTGCTCCTGTTTCAGTCTCTGTTCGTGTTCCCGTACTTGTTGGTCTTTGTATTGTTGATCCTATGAGTCGGAAAATGCAACATTATCAAAAATAAGTCACAGAATGACGATTATTACTAAAAAAAATTTAAATAATTCTAACTATACGTTGGTTGATTAATGTGTTTACATGAGCAGGTCAACATTTAACATTGTGGTCACACCCATTACTACCTCTAATTCAGAATAAAGGTGTGTATAAACTGCAAGATCAGCCACTGGGGGCGCTCTTCTTATCCCTTTCCACAAGGGGAAGAGATGATAAGGACACCCTCAGCGATATATCTTACAGTCCAAGGCATGTTTAACATGAGGCCTTTTGAAAGAGTCACTCTCATTGGTTAGAAAACAACGATAAAAATACCATTCTCTGTTTCCTATATTGTTAATTTAAAATGTCTTGAAAATAAAAAAGTGTTAGGCTTTTTTTTTTTGTGGTTTCCAACAAGTTTTTCCTCTTTTTGATCAGATCAGTAGTTTTGGGGATATCTCTACGGAAAGAGTTCAAAAACACCACTCAGACACTATAAGAATCTATAGTTGTTTAACCTTGCAATCGGTGGGACATTTCTGAGAGTTGATGCTATGTGGAAAGTTGCAGTACCCACTCGCAAACTTCAAGGAAATCCCCCCCCCCCCAAAAAAAAGTATTTTACAACTTCTCTAAACTACCCTCCCATATTTCATGTCCTGTACTAAACATTGACATGACTCATGTTCATCCATCACATTACTCAACCAACATCTAGAATAATATTAGAAGACCTATGAAAATATCATTTTAAAATCAACCAATCTAACTATTAGTATAATACACAAAAGATGACTCCATGATAGTTTTCATTTCTGCTTCCCCTTCTGAAAACCCATCATAGCAATTATCCACACAGAAAAGACTAGGTTTTGCACTATATTAAAGGGAGGGTTGGGGAGGGGGGGGGGGGGGGGGTGATGTGTGATGTCAACTGATCTCATGCAGGTAGTCTTCACATATAGATGGTAGCATTATGTACTATTACCTAGATGGCCAAGCAAAGTGAATAGCATTCGCATTTTGAATATTGTGATATTTTAAACTATATATTGGTGATACCGTTCACAGATAGTAGCAAGTGACATGATAATCAAATGAAAAATATCAGTATACGATCCAAAAATGATATCAGTTTTATAGCCAATACTTTATCATGCACTTATTAACCACATAAAATAAATTTTGTCAACAAAGTTCCAGTTCAAATATTCTTAATTTCTAATCTGTAGAATACATACATCCTGACTTTTTCTTCCAACTCATGAGACTCCCTAGGATGATGAATAATCATTCACAACTTAATATAGCATTATTTCATACACTACATTTAGACTCCCTAGTAGTGTAAATTTAATCACTAAACAGAGTCCCTAACATGGCCGAGATTTCTTCAGATTGAAATGTGGATTGATTCCCCAATTTTAATTGACTAGCATCGTGCTAATACCATCACAAATTTAGACCCCTTAACATGGTTTAGATTTCTCCAAACTGAAACACCCCACCAAAGTGTGGACTGATTCTTTAAATGTAGACTCCTTAACATCATGCCAATTTCAAAAAAAAAAAAAATTATTAGACTCCCTAACATGATGTGGATGATGATGATTTTGTTACTGTAAAAAATCTACTACTAATTGTAAAAAAAAATCTACAACTACTACTACTACTACTACTACTACTACTACTACTACAATAAAACAGACAAGACATGGTTAGCTAGAAGATGAGAACATGGAGTGATACGTGTGTGTGTGTATGTGACCAAGAGCTGAACAGACCCACAGCAAGCAATGCATTCTTTGTCATTTTCAGGTGCACTGGGTGAAAGGAAGGGTAAGCCATGCAATGTTGCACACTCCCTTCTGAGCAGCCGGTCTTGCTTTGTTTTGTGTGCAGCTAATCAGTGTACCCAGAACATGATAACTACTGTGCTAAGAGATGGACCCTGGAAAAAAGCAGCAACTGTATAGCGCCCTCTAGTGGCAAAGTATTCACTTTCAAACTCAGATCTACGCAATAGATAACTTGAATTACCTATACACTGTTAGGAACAGAGAAATTGTAACTATCCACTGTAGAAAGTATTTCTATTAACTTTTAAAACAACAAAGCACTGAATTTGTTTTTTCTGATTCACATTTTCTAGGTTATCTTTATATTAAGGATATGTTACGACAAAAATTGTTAGTTTTACCCCAACTTGAATAAAACGTCAGAGGAACTACAAGGGCAGTAGTTAAAACATGGCTTGACTGTGACTTTCAATAAAGGCTTTAGATTGGAAACAAACACAATAATGTCTACTTTTACAGACAATCTTTGCTATATATTACGTAAGCATATATATTTACCCAATATTTCATTATAGTGGCATGGACACCTTGGATGAAGTTTTTTTTTAGTTTCTTTTTTTGCAGCGATAGAAAATCTAGACTATGGTATCAAACATCTAAATAATTGCCATTTATAGTGCATACACATATCCAACTCGAATTGAGATGGGTTGCCATGGATACACAACTAGCCGCACACAACCCAAAAAGACTCGCTGCTCAAGTGCGTATGATTTTATCACACAAACTTGGAGGTGTTGGTTACCATGGCAACACCGCGCCATGGTTGCACCTCATTCACCTTGTTTTGTTGTTGTTTACTTGTTTGTTTACTAGATTGTTTATTAGTTTTGCTAGTCTGTTCGGCTTTACCACTTGGCACTTTGCCAACCTTCATCTTTCGCTCCTGTGCTTCTTTCTGTAACTGTTTCAGCTGCTGCTCCTGTTTCAACAGTAGTTTTTGCTTCTCTTCCAATTGCTTTTTGGTCTATTAAAAAAAAAATCAGCAAAAAAAAAAAAAAATTCAATAACAGAAAAAAAGACTCAAGGCCTAAAAAGTCAAGGTGTCAATCCCAGGTTTTTACATTAAATGTTATCGTATCAGCAGCACCATGAGGATTACATAGGATTATTCTTTTTGTTAAAGGCCAAGGTTTCAATCCCAGGTTCTCTCACATTAGAATAATCTTACCAGAGGCACCATTCTTTTGTTCTGGACTAAAGTTTTCTGTATCAACCAGACAACTTTTTGTCACCCAAAGTGTAACCCTAATGTGACACGGGCCTTTATTATTCATGACCCCTTCCTTCCTTAAGAGCCTATTTCTGGATAATATTTTAATGCGTTTACTATGTTTTTTTTACATACCAATCGTAGTGGTACGACCGCTACAATTTTCACAATGGTTTTCATCATATATAAACGTGTCTGTGTTGCACTTCTGAATGTTCAGTTACGGAGGTGTTGGCTTAAATTATTAAAGTTCGTTTATTGACGTTATGTGACATTGTGCGATTGTCCCCTTACCTGAAGTATTTGCTCCATTTGTTTATCATCGCTATCCGATTCTGAATCAGTGTCATCGCTACCACTACTGATGTCAGAATTACTACTGCTGCTGCTACCGAGGTCTTCGCTATCATCGTCATCATCATCGCTACTACTACTATCACTACTACTGCCGTCTTCTTTACTCTTCTTTTTACTAGATTCCGTCTTCGTCGGCGACGCTTCCGTTGAGTCTGTTCCTTTCGAGGTGCTCGGTACTGAACTGGTTGTTGTCAGTGCCGGTGATGAAGTAACTGTTGGTGCCTTGGTGATGACGGAGGACTGTGTAAATGATGGTACTGATGTAAGAGGAGGTGGTTGGGGTAGCAACAGCAGGGATGACGTTGACTATGATAAGAAACAAGAAAATAACAATTGTCGACAGTTGGATACAATAATATTGGACATTTCTCACTGTTTTTATAGAAAAATTGAATGTGAGGCAAAAAATGACTCAATAAATTTCATGTACTGATACCTCATGTGGAAATACAAAAAATCCTACAAACCTTTCCTGAATGTAAATCCGTAGAATCATGCATTCAAGTGTTTTTATATACATGTATTTGTCTATTCAAAAAACTTGCCAAGAATGATTCCTAGCAATCAAAACTGAAAAAAATATTTATTTTTTTTTAATGTTGTTCTTACCATTGAGTCTTTGTATTTGCTTGTGCTTGAGGTGCTGGTGCTAGAAGTCAGATTACTGCTACTGGGCGTTGAACCTTTATTACTACTTCCCTTGGGCCTTCCTCGTTTAGGTTTGCTGGGACTGCTGCTGCTGCTACTGCCGCTGCTACTGCTGCTGGTTGTTGTTGTCGTACTGGCTGTTGTGTGACTGGATGAGGTACATGTCACTGCTGTTGGTGGTGAAGAGGTTTTTGTTGGTGAGCTTAGATTAAAGCCAGTGCTGGGAGTGGACGCAGCACTGGGGAACAGTGAGCCAGTGAATGTACCATTCAGATCTGTTAAGTAGAATGGGTATCTCTAAGTAGTGCACTCACTGGTACATGTGTCAAATACATGCTAAATACGCTATATTTCCATCATTGATCAAAAAAACAAAAGATTTTAATGTTTGGCCACTGGGAGTGCTGTTTGGAAAGAGATGTTTTTGTTGGAAGTTAGGACCCACAGGATCATGGGGTAGAATGGGTGTCTCTCATAGTGGCAAACTCACACTGTTATCTACATGTGTAGACTGAAAGACTCATCATTCTTGGTATTACTGTTAGCCATTAGTTAAAAGAAGTGATCAAAGGAGTGTACACAACAGAGAACACTCCTTGAATGCTTGTGTCATAATATCAATATTTACCGAGAATGACAATTTCCATTTATAGTTCAATCATCGCATACAAGGTGACGCTTATGTGGACATTTCCATAGAAGTAATATTAATTCCAATGAATATGATTAACCTACGGCAAATAATACATTGAGAGAGACCTTGGACTATGTCTATAAAACAAACACCGCCCATAAACCAGCCACCATGAGACATGTCTACATCAACTTGTCTACCATTTCAAATCACAAATCATAAATCATCATCAGTAACACTGTTATGTCCTTGGACCGAGAGATACAATTCCCTAGAGATGAGATGATACTTGCTACTAATGCCAAATCAAGGCTAACAGAGATTTTAATTCAATACTGCCACAGGCAAAGCCCCCCCCAAAAAACATTTAAACAGCGCCCTCACAGTTCAAATTAGAGAATATTTCTATTCTTCTTCTCTCCCTTTTCCAAGAAGTATAGTCCACCATCTGGTGTATATTCACAGCTGGTGGTGGGGTTAAAGATTTTGTCATTATCAAACGAGTAAACTGTGCCATCATGCAGGTTTTTTGTGCATTTTTTCATGTATTGATAATTCATTTATACAATTTTCAATGTTAATGGCACAAGTTAAACCCATTCATTCAATTCTGTTTTTACTTGGAGAAGAAACTTCCCTGAACAAAAGAAAACTACTGTATTATCATTGTATCTCAATAAAAAATATTTACAAGAAATGTTGTCACCATGTACATGTATCTAAATGTGTCATTATGATGGACATTGTTTATGCTATGAGCTGGGTTATGATACTTACAAGTCTGTCTGTTGCTATTTTGGAACCTTACTATGGACAAGTACATATAAATCCTACAATTAAACATTGCTGGCTATACATATTTACTTGTCATGACCTTTGACCTTTCATTTTACATTTCTATTTTCATAACAGGATTTACAAGTGTTGTACTACTTGCTCCCGTCAAGTGTCACCACCATATGGCTACACTTATGTAAACAACATTTTTTGGTCAAAATATACTAGGTAAAATAACTTTGAGTTTGGAAGTACTACATCAGAAATTATTTTACTGTGAAAATAAACCTATTCTGGATCAGGCTGCACAACTGTACATACACATATTGTAAGTTACACTAAAATACTGAGAGCATGACTTTTTCAATACTTTGCTCCATTTTCAAGTACACACTTCTTTGAATAGGTTGACATATAGTCACGTTTTTCAGTATGTGTATTGTGTTAAATCAAGAGTTGAAATGTTCAGGACCCAAGTACTGAACTGACTGAAAAGATGAAAACTTGTGTTGTACATGTACCATTCTGAATACATGTTACAGCCATGGAAGTAATACTGTGGATCTATTGGCAAATAAAAAGTTGTATTTTGTTGTTTGGTGGTTTGTTTGTTTTTTTTGTTTTTTTTTGTTTTTTGTTTTTTGTTTTTTGGGTTTTTTTGGGGGGGTTGTTGTTTTTTTGTTTGTTTTTGTTTTGTTTTGTTGTTTTTTGGGGGGGAGAGGTAGTCTGGATGCCAACATGGTTTCTAATGGTAACGATACTATATAGGAACTAGACTAGAAGGGAGGTGGAAAGATTTGAATTTTGAATTTTCAAGATGAATGTCATGGTTACAGGGAGACCGGTGTTGTTTCACTGTTAGTATGTATAATATGCTACTACAACCTACAAAACATCCTAGCTGACTTGAGACTTACTTTTTTGAGCTTGAGATTGCCTGTATAGTGAATCAAAACCTGGGGGACTTGACTCTCGTTCTCTGGACGTACTACCAAAAGTAGGAGCTGTAAGACCTAGAGTTCCACTGTAGTATTCATTAAGTCCTGCCATACTGCGTGCATGTCGCCACCACGCGGCTCCACCTTGTAAGAAAAATACACACAATGAAAAGATTTTTACATCTCTGTAAAATCAGACTGTTTTTTGTCTTTCTTTTTTTTTGGCTAAAGATACTATTAGGTGCAATCTTCTTTGAGAAATTGCTTCATTAGTTTTGCTCAATGTTTGTTGAAATTTGGATCATCTTTTTTTTTTTTGGATTATATGGAAATATTGGGCTAAGAAATCTAGTGTTCTAATGGTTTGCAAAGGGGGGGGAGGAATACTACAGTAAAAAAATTTCGAGGGTGGAGCTTGGAGTGGTGGAGGAGGGGTGGTGGACTTGAAGAAGTAATAGGATGTGCTAAGAATGTATAAGACAAACTTAATTAGTAATTAATTCTAGCAAAATTTCTGTATTCTGGTTATCAACTTGGCCAAAAGGCCTTGGCAAGGGTCTCTTGAATAAAAACAAATGGGGTGGGGGGGGGGATAAAAATGTCAATCATGAAGATGATTGCATGCCACAACATAACATGGTCAACAACAAAATGGATAACAGGACCAGCAAGTCAAGAAAAAAAACTTGATTTTACTGCCTTAAAAGGTACTCCTAAATAGCACTCCTTGTGGCCAAAATTCTAAAATCTTTTGTTTTTCCAAAAATCTGGTATGTGGTACATTGTACATCACATCAATGTGGCCAGTATCAAGAAAGTTTCACAGAGGACTTGAAACATTAGAAATTTGACATACTATCAGTATCCTGGCTCAGAGCACCATCACTCTTTTATACACTAGGGTTTAATTTAGTGAAAACACGGCTGCATATACAGCTGAACTGGCATGCCACAAAAGAAGACTAAACAAACTGACATTCAATTGTATGTGAGGTTAGTACACTAACAGTGAATAATACCTTCAGTAATTATACATGCATTATTTTCAAGATGTGTTTATACTTAGATGACAAACACACATGCAGTGGAAAACTGTCAGTCTCACTCTCCTGCATGGCCGTGATATATCACAAACTGTCCCTGTTCGTATACAATAACCTGTGTTAGACTAATAACCATACTGCAGTCGCATGTCTTTTTCCACTGAATTCATTTGGGTCATCAATTGTATTGTCATCATGAAAAAGATCACCATGTCTCTTGGTCGCATTACTACTACCTTTTTCCCATACAAAGTGAAAAATAACTCTAGCTCACAAAAAATGTAGGTATACACTTGAAATCACACAGCTCTTTCATTGCTAGGAAACGTTGAAAGCCCACAACCATCAAGAATTGCGTGAGAGGGCTCTAGAGTCCAGACCTGTGTCACACGGGAAGCAGGTGGCCATTTCTTACATTCAATCATATATACTTTCTCTTGACTCATTGTAAGATGAGTCAATCTCAATGTTTTAAATTTTTTAGATCATGAACTCAAACGACAATGTATGCATAAACTAATCGATTCACGTATTATACATGTATACAGGAACAGAACTGTTCACTCTGAAATATATTTACTTAAGAATATCATGCTAGCGTATACACACACTACCACGATACTAAGGGCATTGCATCCACACAAAACTTTCCAGCTATCACAACACATTGCATTTTGACCCAAGAATTATTTTTTTTCAATATCTCCGACTTCTGCCATTTTTTCTAAAGCACAAAGTTACTTATACAATAATACATGTAAGTGTATTATAAATGATAATATAATATCAGTAAACAAACATCTGATTTCAACTTTTCCATTTCATTGAAGTCAATTATTTGATGAATTTAGATGCTGTAATTGGCCAGTACATGTGTATGTAGGTATAGATTGCAGTAACTGGGTCCATAGGGTGAAAAACTCATACAGAACAGTTAATATAAATTTATCATATACAAAATGTATGTATACACCCTCAGGTAAACACGGTAAAAGTCAATCTTTTTCATTCTGAGGATTCACTTGCTAAATAATAAATCAACTCCCCCCTCCCCCTCCCCCTCCAAATTAAACTTTCAATCTGGAAACTTACATTTCCTTACAGTGTTATTTTGTTGATTTGGTATGACTTTATAGCACTTTCCTAAAGTATACATATTTTAGCCATAATGGCCATATCACTACCATTTTACATTACTACGATTGTAATAACATCAACAGCTAATCAGGGGAAGGAATGTGCATGGGTATCAAAACTAATCATGACATATGCGCGAAACGTAACACAGGAATTAAAGCATAATACATCCAAGAAAGAAAATGTCGATAATGCACAAATATGTCACGCTGATTTACGAAAATACTGTAGAATGAAGTCATTGAGGACAATTCTTTCATCTGTTTGCTTCAAGTAAAGAGCAGAGGTTCAAAGAAGTGTCACTAATGCCTGTACTTTAGGATCTAAATGAGAAAAAGTGTGTAAATTACAAGGTGTCGATACTGCCATTACTTGAACCGTCATGAGCCGCAAAGAGTGATGTTAGCTAGTATATTGTATAACACAATCATATCTTAAAAGACTACAGGAGAGAAAGCTATCAGAAACTAAACTAAAACTGTTTGATGGGACA